>NC_135402.1:12930000-13192500 GCF_051989625.1 Stigmatopora argus
TTGTTTGTTTTGTTTTTTTATCTCTCATTTTACATGATTACAGTTTTGACAAATTCTCTGTCTCACTGCTAGTCTTAAAGCTTTTCTATTCATCTGTTAAGGTGAGCTTGATTGCATGTGCTGCTTGCTCCTTGTGTATGTGGCTGAGCGTGCGTTTGTGTACTGTAGATAGGTGTACATGCGTGCACTTGGTGGTCTACTACATTGCTTGTTTATAGCTTTCTACCCCACAGGTCCTTTGGGATTGCTAAATATTGATTGTTACAAAGAAGAGATAGATGTTTGATAATCCGTGTGGTTCCTTGGAATGCACGCATACACACACACACACACACACACACACACACACACACACACACAAAGAATTTGTGTTGATGTGCTTAGATGTGACACAAAGGGCAATAAAAATTGACTGATGTATTTTTTCACCTCCATATTCATGGTTTTAATAGGGAGTACAAATGTATTACTTTGAAGGGAAAATCTTAAGAAAAATCATTGCATGTGGGTGGTACTCCTGAGATAATGTATGAATCAAAAGCACATCATTAGGGTCAATATCATAAGGAAGTTAATATGCCTGTCTTTGTAAATTCAAAATATCAAATTATTCAATTTGGAAAAAAGAAATAAGTCTATCTTGATGAGGACCTGATACTTTTTAATAATAGAAATTACAATTTTCTTACCAGATATTGTGGCGGCCACATTGCTTCTTATATCGAAATATCTCGATTTTTTTCGATCACTGTAATAGTTGTCATTTTTGAACAAGAAAGAACAAGAAAAAAAAATCTAAGAAGAATTTTGTTTCATTTCATAATCACGATCAATGATTTCCTTTCAAAAAGGACTTGACGTAAGCACAACCAGGAACTGTGTCGGTAGCGGTATAGTGTTCACCAAGACTCTGGATGCAATAATAGCATGGGATACACATTACGCAGGTATCAAGGCTGATATTTTAACAATCGACCGCAAGACCTTCGATCAGCGTTAACAACTATGGGATGTGCTGACATGGTAAATGCTACGAACATATTAAGGCTACTCGCGTATGGCCAGTCAGAGCACGTTTCACTAGGTAAGACGGCAGCACCCTAGGTAAGATGGTGGCGACCTGAGCAAGCACTCACAGACTCAAGTGAGTTTTTTCATGTTTTCTGCAAGATATGGTTTATTTCTTTTCTTGAATTTCATTCTTTGACGTCAAAATACATTTTGTTTAGTGTTTTATCTGTTTATCTTTTTTTCAGTTTTGAAATAAATTACTGTATTGGCCGCATTGTCTTGCGTTACGGCATCATGGTGTTATGGCGTCATGGTGTTATGGCGTTTCGTCTTTGTCACCATGCAATTTCGTGCATGTCGTCTCTTTATGCGCATATAAGCCGCACCCTCGATTCAGTCATCATTTTTTTGTCTGACAAATGCGTCTTATTTGCGAGTGAATACAGTAAATTAAATTGTGTTGACGCACAGTGAGTCTTAAATGATTATTTTCCACGTGTATTCACTCATAATGAGGTCAATAAAATATATTGACATTAAAATGACTAATCTCCAAGATTTGTACATTATGAAGCTCGTTCAACATAGTTAACAATTGTGCCCTTCAAACCAAATACCAATAAAGTTACAATTACTGATCCACAGGTTTAAAAATTGGCCAGAACTATGCTTACCAAATTATGATTTGAGACAGGGAGTACGGCGGGAAAAAAACTTTGTTACCTTGTGTGTATATTTGTGATTTCACATGCCCAAACGAAAAACAGATTTCACAGAGCTCTGAGAAATCTTATTTTCCACTAAATATGAGAGCCAAGTCTTGCCTAGATGTAATGTTTTTTCAGGTTGGTGCATACATAGATGGTGCCACACATGTTCAAAGTGTCAGGATGACAGCGGGGCCAGCCTCTGAGAGTGCAAAACAGACTGTCGTGATTGAATCGAGGCATGACTTAAAGTGCAGCGAGAGCACTTGAGGAGTCCGAGAGGCTGAAGCTGAATAATGAGACGGCAAGATCATACGCTGTGGAGCCGTGATCCCATCTGTTCTGCTGCACACTTATGGACACTTCATGAGACATATTTCTTACATACGTTCTAAAAGGTGCTCTTCTTGTGGGGTTTCCGGTATAATGGCATGAAAAAATGAAGTTATCTTGGTTAAATATTTGTTTTATTTTCCTCACATTTAAGGCTTTATCTTTAGATGTGCACAATTCAGAACTTCATTATTTGTATGACTCAATGCTGTGCCCTTAAGCATAGTATGTCAAGTGTTTGTAAATGGAGGAAGGAAATATTACTTTCTAAGAGGCATGAGAGCTCTGCAAAAACTACCTGTATCTGATACTCATATACCAGTGAAAATAAAGTTAACATAAAGAATAACTAAAAGGAATCATGGATGAAGAATCAAGAATTTAGGACACTTGGTGTCTGGACTGACTCTTGACCGGACTCATGTTTTTTTTAATTCAATGCATTTATCCTGTATTTACTGTAATTTATGGACGAGAGGGCGCACAAGCCACTTTGATCCATGTCTCATATGGGATGTTTACTGAGAGATGATACGCAGAAATATTTGATTGTTTAAATCAGTGGTCCCCAAACTATTCCAGAAAGAGGCACAGTCGGTGAGGGTTTTCGTTGCAACCTGTAAGAGGAAACCTTTTCAGCAATCAGGTATCCTAGAAGTGCAATCAGTGGATTGCAGTCAGGTGCTTTTTTTCAGCAGAAATCTCATTGGTTAAACTGTTTGTGTAGGATCGGCTGAAACAAAAAACTGCTAACTGCTATTGCCCTAGCATAGCAGTTTTGTCGGAGCACAATGTGACTCAAAACAAAGTCGAAACACCTAGGGTCAGCCTTAAATAGTTCCTCTGTGGCCTTTCAGAGAGTCTCCCGGGCGAGGACGCCTGCGCTCTTCCAGAGCGTCTTCCTGGCGAAGTCGGTGAGATTTGCCACCCACTGAACTTCCCTGCCCGCTGATATCTTGCAGGTCAGCCAGGATGCCCACTGGACAGGCAGGCCCACCATTTCCCCACAGTTCCGCCCACCAGAGTAAAGGTTTTATGTATTTTTGTTTTAGGTGATTTTCACCCAGCAATAGCGAGTACATTTTGGGTGGATTTCACCAGTTGATAGTGCTAGTGTAGAAAATTGGGTAATCTTGCCACATATAAAGCGTTACAACATTGAATATTTTTTTTACCAGATGTTAGCTTCCTATAGCTGTGGAAGAAAGGCCAAGAAATGGCCACTCTGCATATTCATCTTTCTTTCATCTTCCATAGCACCCATCCTCAAAAGGGCTGCGGGGATCGCTGGAGCCTAACCCAGCTGTCTTCGGGCAAACGGCAGACTACACCCTAGACTCGTCTCCAGCCAGTCATAGGGCACACGGAGAGCCAAATGACCATCCACACCCCAATCATACCACCACCATTGGGGATTGAGGGCGCGCCTGCTCACACCAAAGTCAGGCGAGTGAACCACTACACCACGAGGCGGCTGTGTGCATATTCCACGGCATGATATATGCTGGTGTGATAAACTCGTGGAACATTCACAATAAGATTTTGACAAAGAGGGCTAACAACCAAATGCAGAGGAGGCCATATATGCATTCTGGCACTCAGCAAACCATGGGCAGAGCAGAAAGAAACTCGCCTCTTCAATTATATGACATCAAGTCAGTGTCCCGATGTGTTGCGTGCTTGACACCCTAGTCCTGGAACTCTTGGAGATGAGGTAGGACCCGTGGCAGCAGAAAGCAATACTAGTTCCATTGTGAGGTGTGCTGACTGCCTTGCATGGTAGGACAGGACGACACGACACAGTGTGTCCACGCCCCTACTACCCTGCTTGTACTGACTGCATGTAAGGAATAGATTAAAAGGTGCAGAAATTAGCATGCTACCTTTAAATAGTGCAGTAGTTACAGATAAGTATACAAATGTAATGTTTTTAAAGGAAATTCATATGGTGAACACACCTCATTAGTTAATTGGACATTTACCCAATCAAACAATGCCATTTTTTGTTCCTCTATTCTGCAGCTATTCACTTCTCTAGAAGTCTGTACCTTCACCAGGAAATTCTCATGTCTCAGGAATAAGTGTCCACTATCATTAGGTTGATTTTTTAAATTGTCCTCTAATTTTCAGTAATTTTGGAGCATTCTTATGCTCCTCCCATGGTACTTATTTTCCATTTTGTTGGACATGCCACAGTTTAAAATAGAGGAAAAACACTCTAATTTGTGTTTAGACGTGTGATCATATTTTGATCAATTTTATGATATGGACCTTATGTTGGTTACATTACCTCGGGTAAAAATCAACCAGCAATTTAATATTTGATGTCTGACCTGACAAATTCCCTGTGTATAGGAAGGACCACAAGCAGATGTTGTCTTCCTTTTACAAAAATTAAGCTGGCTTTGAGGAAGATGTTTACACAAACAGATGCAAGGTCCAGGTGGCTGTGTTGATATTTGAAAGAGTGAGAAGGAAAATGTGTGTGTGTGTGTGTGTGTGTGCGTGTGTGTGCGTGTGTGTACGTGTGTGTGCGTTTGTGCGTGTGTGTGTGGTGGGAGGTGCGTATTCCAGCTCATTTCTCACAGAATGTGTTAGCGTCTAATTCCTCGTGACAGATAAGTGGTCTGAGCAGAACTGTGTCAGCTCTGTTTAGCCAGGACATGGCCCCTGGAAATAAGACTTAAGTCATAACCAACAATATTCCTCAACTACTCACCCCTAGATACACTATTCGAAAGGGGGAAAAAGTGTTGGTATTTGGTAGAAAACTCCTCGTGTTCAACTGTGTATGGATGTACAGATTTGCAGATGCTACACTGAAAACACATAAATACGGAGTGACGTAAATCATTTTAGGCCCTTAAGACAAACACACAAGGACAAGCACACTGTGCTAGAAAACAACTTATTCAGTACCTGTCACCTCCACTTAATATGGATTCTTTTTTTTGTGTGAGTTGGAAAATAACTTGAAAGTGAGTGTATACATTTGTTGATTTGTGTGTATGTGTTGGTGAGATTGGAAGAATGTACACGTGGGGAAGAAGGGCTTCCGTGGACAAGCGGTGCTATCTAGATCAACCATCTAGTCGGTGTGGTCAGGCCTTAATGAAAACCAATACAGATTCCCGCGGCTTTAATGAACAGCACACGCACTTTACACCCTCAATTTGCACCTGCAATGAGGCACCATTACTCATTGAGTGTGTATGTAGGGGTGTGCACATATTCATTCATTTTCTGAACCGCTGATCCTCTCAAGGGTCGCGGGGGTGCTGCAGCCTATCTCAGATGACTTCGGGCCGGAGGCGGGGACTATCCTGAATCGGTGGCCAGCCGATCGCAGGGCACAAGGATACGGACATCCATTCACACACACTCATACCTACGGGCAATTTAGAGTGTCCAATTAGCTTACCATACATCTTTTTGAAATTTGGGAGGGAACCGGAGTACCCAGAGAAAACCCACGCAAGCAGGAGGACATGCAAACTTCACACAGGTGGACTGACCTGGATTTAAACACAGGATCCTATTCCTGTGAGGCTGACGCTCTATCCACTCGTCCAACTGGCGGCCCGTGTGCGCGTGTCTATCGGAATTATTATTTCTCTTTCTTTTAGCTTTTCATGTACATCGCTCTTCTGTTCATCCTCCAAAATTGCTAAAATGCATTTAAATAATATATTGTTTTAATTATACTGGTGGACTTTTTATGCCATAAATTCCCAGAGGCTACTGAACACTAAATCATCAAACAAGCAGTATGGTACAGTACTGGTTTCAATAACAGACAAAAATTAGGCAAACTTGTAGTAAAGTTGTGGCCATTAAGTTTATATGTAATGTCTGGCTGTCAAATTGCTTCCCGGCAAACAATACATTTTTACTCTGATTGCTTGCTAAAAATATTTTATTCGGATCATCGCACCACATGCCATTTTAAAGCTGATTTCGGTAACGTCCAGAAAAAAAATCCCAAAGACAAGTGTTTAATTTGAATATTTCTGGCACATAACTGTGAGACGCCTACTATGTAGTAGCCAGTGCCATAAAGGTCTAATTATAGGGCAGCACAGAATGCGCTATGGGCGCTATCCATCATCCTCTGTGTTGATACTGTCTCTGGCCTCATACACACTTGTAATCATGCTCTGTCTCCCATGCTATTTGTCATCCTCTATGGGTGACTGCATTTGCACTAATCGCAGCGCCTAATGGAGTCATCATGCAGAGTTTATTATCGAGGCTTACATTGCTTAATTTTTTTCTGGGCAATTAAAGTTATGTAAGAATTGAAGTTGTGCTACATGTTGCGTTTCAATGAAGACTTCTCATTTGTTTATTGCTGGGACAAACCTTTTCAGATCAGACTGCTTTTTAACTCATGGTGAAGCATTCAATGCCTATCATTTTTGGGTGACCCTTGTTTCATATGAAATTAAATAAATAACAATTAAAGATGAAGGCACCCCCCGATGCGTCATCACCTTATCGCAGTGGCGGGCGGTGCATTTTCTGGTAGCGCCTTCAACGTATCAATCCAACCCTCAAAAACTATTTTATTGCTATAAAACCTCTACTGCAGCTACAGCTGCGACACATAAAAAAATAATCAATAAATTAATGCACAAAAATGGGGTAAAATCCACTTCCTAGCAGCATTTCATGATTAAATACAAATACTAGAGCTTTTCAGACATTAAAACCAGGCCAGGGGGTGATTTTCCCGGGAAAAGACAGCGATAAACGTCAATGGCGTACGGGCAAACATTGCCCGAAAATGGGGTAAAATCCAGCCGAAAACAGCATTTATTGATGAAATACAAATACTGGAGCTTTTTAGACATCAGAACCGGGCCCGGAGTATCATTTCCCCGGTAAAAAGACAGCGATGAATGTTGATACGTCCATACGTGAAATGACAAAAAATGCACTAAAATACTAAAATTAGGTAAAATCCACTTCCTAGCATCATTTATTGATTGAATACAAATACTGGAGCTTTTGAGACATTACAACCAGGCCATGGGGGTGATTTTTCCCGAGAAAAGACAGCGATGTACGTCAATGGTGAAACGCCCAAAATTAAACTGGGGTAAAATCCACTTCCTAGCAGCATTTTGTGATTAAATACAAACACTGGAGCTTAAATACAAACACTGGAGCTTTTCAGATATCAGAACTTGGCCCACAATTGAAATATTATTTAGGAATATAGCCATATTTGTAATTTTACTCACCAAAAATCCTTTTTACACAATATCCATCCTCCTTTCTTTCTTCCTTCTTCCTATCGCCATCGAAGCTAATGATGAAAGTCGAGCCTGTCCTGTCATATTTTCGGCATAGTCCGTTTTGAAAATGGCATTAAATCAACACAACAATATACTATTTGCTTGTGGAGCTAAGTTAGCGCGCTGAAATTGCCCCACCCACCATATTCCCGGCTGTAACAGGCTGGCTAGCTTCGGAGTTGACCGCCCTTTCTTAATGATGTCCATTTTTTTCCTGAAAAAGTCCGTCTAGAAAATAGCTTTGTGAGCAAACAGAATCTATTTGTTTTTGCTTCTGTCGGCCATAGTGGGTGGAGTTTGCGATCTCGGCTGCCTCGGTACTGCTTTGGCCCGCCTACTAGCCAATCATAGTTTGTGAAAGCAATGACATGTGCCGGCCAGCAAAATGCTAACGCCTATGAAAAATCATTGTGGGGTTGCCAACTCGAAATCTGATTGGTTAAAAGCAACAGTCTAGTTTAATGCAGCAGAGCCCGCAAGAACTGATTGTGCAGGCTTTGAGGCAGATCTGATCTGGCATCAAATAATGGCTGAAATGTGATTGGTTAAATGCTTCAATATGAAAACACACATCTGGAAGCAGTGCAACCCGGGGGAAAAGCAATGAAAGGAAGCTAACAGACCATTTGGAATAATAAGTACGTATTGATGGACAAAATATAATATGATTCAGATATTTCTTAGGCCAGCAGAGAAGGCCTTGAAGGCCCTGACGGCCCGCCACTGCCTTATCGTGGTGGTGGGGTTTGTGCATCCCAGTGATCCTTGGAGCTATGTTGTCTGGGACCTTGTGCCCATGGTAGGATCATCCATGGCAAACTGGTCTAAGGTGAGGGATCAGACAAAGAATGGTTCAAAAGACCTCATATGATGAGAAACACCAATTGACGACGGTTTCCCTCGCTTGGACGTGGGTAACTAGGGCCCCTCTCTGGAGCCAGGCCCAGAGGAGGGGCACGATGGCGAGTGCCTGCTGGCCGGGCCTACACCCATGGGGCGCGGCCAAGTACAGCCTGAAGAGGCGACGTGGGTTCCCCCTCACATAGGCTCACCACCTTTGAGGGGCCAAATAGATAGAGTGCGTCAAAAGCTGGGCGGGAGCCAAAGGAGGGATCCTTGGCGGTCCGATCCCCGGCTCCAGAAACTGGCTCTTGGGACGTGGAATGTCACCTCTCTGTAGGTATATATATATATATATATATATATATATATATATATATATATATATATATATATATATATATATATATATATATATATACATATATATATATATATATATATATATATATATATATATATATATATACATATATATATATATATATATATATATATACATATATATATATATATATATATATATATATATATATATATATATATATATATATATATATATATATATATTTACACACGCCATTGCATGATTTTATGCTGCATTTGCAGCACAATAATGCCGCTGTTCTTGTCACTTAAGCCTGGCGAGCATCACTTGCAGTAAACGACTCATCTAAAGTAATTCTGTACAGACAAAGAGTAGTTGTTTGTTTATTTCATTTCGTGAGCTTTGCTTGCACTGCATAGCAAGTAATAAAGAAGAGCGTCGTTTTCACACCGAGCTAGTAATTACGGGAGGGCTGTGATGAGGAGGTTTTCTCCAGATAGACTAGATTGGCCATTCATTACTAGAGCCTCAGACTCACAAACACTCAGACACGCGTTTACACGCACGCACGCACGCACGCACGCACACACATACACACACACACACACACACACACACACAAACACACACACACACACACACACACACACACACACACACAGGCGCCAGCTGAATAGAGACAGTGGAGGGCAGGTTGATTCAATATGGCCATGTACTTACAGAAAACAATGAGATAATCAAGTAGAGCATTACACAGCACAGTGTAAGGCTGAGAGACCGAGAAAGAGATAGTTTGTGCATCATTTTCTGTTAATGAAAAAAATCTTAAGGTAGAATGCAAGGTGGACAGTTTTAACAGCTGAGAAAATGGGAGCGTAATGTATAGTTGTTAAAGCTGCTCAATACTACATATTTTCCTGTCCTCATCCTTCTCTCAGTCATACTGGGAGTCAATTGATATGTGCTTGATTCCTACAACCCCCTCTGGCACCCGCCTTGGAAGCTTTTTAAATTTTCCGCTTGGATATATCTGTTTAACTCCGCATTTACCCTTCAGACAACACAATGACACACAAATTTGTATGCACACATACTTAACACAGAGGATACCGCCTCATAGTCCCTAGAGAAATTGACAATGCGGTACAAAAAAGGCCAAAATGGAAGGAGAAGGTTTTAATTTTGAGTGGAAGATACCCTTTGTGCATTTTTTACTCCAAACAAAACATGCTCCATATATAAAATGTAGTATTTGATTTGCTACTCTGTTTTTTGCAAGTCATGTGCTTGGCTCAGGGAGTCAGTTATTATTTCCCGTCTTGGGTCTTCGGGTGCTTAAATCCAATGTTGCTGGTGTTGTTGCTTTCAGTATATTTCGTACCGGAACATCTGTATATGTCGAAGAAAGCTCTAAAGTCAAACACAAACCATTCTGTGACATTCTTGGGTGGCGTGGATGGAAATTCATTGTCCGGTTAATTTTAGCCTAGTGATTCAATCAATGTGTGTGTGTAATTGACATCCATGTTTGGGTGATCGTTTTAATAATCCCCTTGAATGGCAGAGGAGCTTTTTGGAACTCCTTATTCAGTTGTGTCAAATGTTTAGAAAATGTCATTATCATGGGGACTATGTTGGAGTTTTCTGGTTGTTTGTGCTGGTGACCTCTGTTTTTGACCTTTGCTTTTATTGATCTAAGGAATCTTCTTGAGTAACCCCGGGGTCTCAAAGCTTTAAACAGTGTCCTTGTGGCTTCTTCTACATCTTCTGGGTAGGAACAAATTCTATGAAATTGGATGAGTTGTGACTTAATTATACCTCTGAATTTGTGATTTGGATGGTAACTGTTCCGATGTAGTAATGGGTGTCTATCTGTATCTTTGAAAAATACTTTGGTCGCCAACATTTTCTGTTGCGTCCTGTTTTCCGGTTCCGTGAAAAAAAACCAAAGTATCCAAGAGTTCAACAGAATCTTGTTGTATATTGTGTTTTAATTTTAGGATGATGTGAGTTAAGGCCTCCGGGAATGACGGCAAGCTCTGAGTATACGTCACGTAACCAGTCTCGGCGGCGCTCGTGACGTATATGTCAAGCGACCAGATGGATTTTTTCACGGCTCGCCGTCTGTTTTGATTTGCGACTCCATGCGTGCTCATCTCACAGCAACGGTTAAAAACCAGATCATGAAAATGAACTAAGAGCTTGCCGTCATTCCCGGAGGCTTGACCAAAGAATTACAGCCGCTGGACATCGGCATCAACCGGGCTTTCAAATCAAAGTTATGACCGGCGTGGGAGCAGTGGATGATCGCTGGCGAACACAGCTTCACGAAAAGTGGCAGGCAGCGCCGGGCTTCTTACGCTACGATTTGTCAATGGATCGTTGCCGCCTGGGCGAACATGTCTGCTTGCACGGTTGTTCGAGCTTTTGCCAAAGCCGGCATAATTTCTAAGGAGCCACATGGAAATGACGGTGACTCTGAGAACGAAGAGGGGGGGCGGCTATTTGGAAGGCTCGTTTGGGTAATTGTTTAATTCTGACACAGAAGATGAGGAGTTTGAGGGATTTGAACGTGATGACTTGAGTAAATTGTAAAATGTCTAAATAAAGTACAACCGAACTCAGTTTTGCTTCCGTTGCCTTTTTGAAACATGTTTTTAGCGTGTGGGTGTAGCGAGGAAGAACTATATTTCCCAGCAGTCACTGCGCACCGGAACCCGGAAATAAGCTGCTTCCGGTAGCCAGTGCTATCACCAGCCGCTCGGCGCCCCCGCGAGCGCTCCCGCTCGGCGCCGCTTGGCGGCGCTCGGCGCTCACAAAGGGCGTTCTGCATTATAAGGCGCCCTGTCTATTTTGGAGAATTTTTTTTACTTTTATGCGCGCCTTATAGGCGTGAAAATACGGTACGTTTTAATAGTTTTAAGATTTGTTCATCTGGTCGTTCTGCTCGGGGGAATTTTTTGAATGCCTTTTTTGATGGCCAAAATTCCAAGTTCTGTGTCTATTTTGTTGTAAAGTGAATCAATGTCTATGGAGAATAAAAACTGGTACTTTTAAAGATTTTAACCTATCCACAAAATCGTATGTATTTTTAATGTAACTGGTGTGTAGTTGGGATAATGGATTGATGTGATAATCAATGTACTCTGCAATTCTATATGATTCTGATCCGCAGTCACTAACAATAGGGCGACCCTGGAACTTTAAATGGAACCGTCCAGGTTTCTGGTTTCTTATGGATTTTTAGGTAAAAGGTAAAACAGGCGTACTCGGGGTACTTCCGGAAGTCCCCAAGTACGTCTGTTTTACCTGTTTCACCCCCTAGGAGGTGGGTTACTTTGTTTGAGGTTAGATAATTTCCACGTTTCATTTCCAGTAAGGTTTCCTTCATCAATGTTCGAGTTCTATCCTGAATGGGTTCTGGTAATTTGACATAGTAGTTGGAGTCGTTTAATTGTCTTTCCGCTTCAAAGATGTAATTATGCTTGTCCTGTATTACGATCTGTCCTCCAAAGTCCGCTGGTTTGATGATTATGTCTTGGTTATTACTTAATGATTTTAATGCCTCCCGTTGCATTTTTGAGATGTTGTGGTACATTTTATTGTTGGGATGGTATTGTGTAAAGGCGTGATTATTCTTATTGATGAGCTCGACGATTTTTTTCAGATTCCGCTCCATTGTCCGGTTCCCAACACGATGGATTGGTGAAGGTTGTGCATTGGTAGTTCTCGCCTTCCTTAAATTAATCGATTAACTTGAGTTTTCTGTGGAAATCATACATATCCTTCCGTATTGTCATTCAGTCTGGGGGTTTTGGAGTAGGGATGAACGTAAGGCCCCTCTCCAGGATCTCCAATTGGGCTTTGTTTAACTTGAAGGTCAGTACCATTACATTGGTCGCGGCGGGGTCCAGCTTTTGGTTTGCCCCTACCCTAAGTTTAACTGATCCAACCAGTAATCCAAAATGAGTTGGGCTGTAGGAGCCATCCAATGTACCGGGTCATTTGCTTCTACTTCAAACAGAGTGTAGGAGATCTCGTTTAGATGTTTATGTTTTCTGGTGATGGTCTCGTTCATGAATTCCATTAGCTCTCTTGTTCTTGGGTTTAATCTATCTGAGAAGTGTATTGTTGGAATGTAAATTTCTGCCTTTGGAAATATCACCCTTGTGTTTTGATTTGTGCGTAGAGTTGACTTTCCAATGTTTTACGGCAATGTTTTACTGAGAGAAGGCCTTAGTGTCATCAAATCGAATTCTGATTGCTTAAAGCAACAGTCCTATCGATGCTTGTATAATGTGATTGGTTAAATGCTTCAATATGAAAACACATCTGGAAGCAGTGCAACCAGGGGGAAAGCAATGAAAGGAAGCTAACAGACAATTTGGAATTATTTAATAAGTATTCATGGACAAAATATAATTAACATCAGTCTGTGATTCAGATATTTCTTAGGGCAGCAGAGAAGGCCTTGAAGGCCCTGACGGCACACCACTGAGTTTTGGTAGCCAGAGCTGCCAAACTGTACCTGGAGCGATCTGCACAAGCAAATATAATCTTGTGTTGATTTAAAGCAATTTTCAAGACAGACTATGCCAGAAATACAACAGGACAGGCTCGACTTTCAGCATTAGCTTCGCTGGCGATAGAAAAGACGGAAGAAAGAAAGGAGGATGGATATTGTGTACAGTTAAAAAAAAAATTGGTGAGTAAAATATGGCTATATTCCTAAATAATATTTCAATTGTGGGCCCGGTTCTGATATCTGAAAAGCTCCAGTGTTTGTATATAATCACTAAATGCTGCTAGGAAGTGGATTTTACCCCATTTTAGTGCAATTTTTGCCGTTTCGCCATTGACGTCCATCGCTGTCTTTTCCCGGGGAAATCACGCCCTTGGCCCGGTTGTAATATCTGAAAAGCTCCAGTATTTGTATTTAATCAATAAATGCTGCTAGGAAGTGGATTTTACCCAATTTTTGTGCAATTTTTGCCATTTCGCGTATGGACGCATATGGACGTATCGACGTTCATCGCTGTCTTTTTCCCAGGGAAAGGATACTCTGGGCCCAATTCTGAAGTCTAAAAAGCTCCAGTATTTGTAATTAATCAATAAATGCTGTTTTCGGCTGGATTTTACCCCATTTTTGGGCAATGTTTGCCCGTACGCCGTAGATATTATTGGAATTTTTCATGCATCTGCATGTATCTATCAGTAGGGATATTATGGAGAACAGAGACCGAATGGGGACCCAGAGGCATTTATTTATCTTATCTCTATGAGTATGAAAGATGGGTATGTGTTGGGAGTACTGCTGAAGGCATTGGAGATTTGAGCTGACACCATATATGTTAAAGCATAACTGTAATATTGTCTGAATTTGACAGCTAACAGTCAAAATGACATTCAAGTCAACAAAAGATTTGTTCAATTTTTTTATTATCTTGTTCCAAATGTGCCATGAGACTTTTTGACATACACTTGTAAAATATTTGACAATGGGGATTGTGAAATCAGCAGCAAATACATACAGTCGTATGAAAAGGTTTGGGCACCCCTGATCATTTTCATGATGTTCCTTTATAAATGGTTTGTTGTTTCGATCTGCAATTTCAGTTAAATATATCATATAGTAGACAAACACAGAGACATTTGAGAAGTGAAATGAGGTTTATTGGTTTTACAGCAAGTATGCAATAATTACTTGCTACTTAAGAACATACAAACTCCACAGAGGTGGACCCACCTGGATTTGAACGCAGATCTCCCACTGTGAGGCTGACGCGCTAACCACTCATCCACCGGGCCGCTATGTGATATATTTAACTGAAATTGGTGATCCAAACAACCAATGATTTAGCTTGAAATCTTGAAAATGATCGGGGGTGCACAAACTTTTTCATAAAACAGTATGTGAACTAGCCCTACGGCTGACTGGCGACCCATCTAGTGTAAAGTCTGCCTTTCGTATACATAGTAACATCAGCTGGGATAGGCTCCAGCCCTTCACCCTTACGAGGATGCATGGTACGGACGATGAAGGAAAATGAATGTGAACTATGACACCATTAAAAGTCTCATTCCATAGATTTGTAAGCGTGTTTTGTTTTATCATCACCACCCATCATGTGCCGTGTAGGATTGTGCAGTGTAATAGAGTTTTGACATTCCATTATGTTTTTTCCCTTTATCCAGAAATAGATTGTGTTAAGTTTTCGGGCAGATTGGCCCCAAATGCTTTCTATCCCAATTGCAATGTCTCTTGAGCAGCTTGTTTTTGGTTGCATGGGATTGAGCTGATTTGCATTGCATCAAAATCCCTCATGACTGAATTGATTGGAGTCAATTCACAAATCTACATACTATTCTATTCCGTCAACTAGACAGAAGAGTGTGGAGAGAGAAGGAAGGTGAGAGAATGAAACAAAACAGTTCTTTTTGTGCTGATGTTAACAGCATTTAACCAACTTTGATTGATGTGCTATCAGAAGTTACTTTGTTTCACACTGCACAGATTCCTACTTAAAAGTCTCAGGAGGGCCAAATTATTTATTGATGTTTCTTATAATGTACATCTTGGTAAGACTGCTGATGGGTGAGAGGGTGCGGGAAGATCTAGTTCTTGGGGAGCTGTGTATAGCCTGAAGGAACCTATTATTCACGCACACTTGTTCTTCTACATTCTGCTGAAATGGAAATCAGTGGGTAGATGGTGAGGGGACACAAAGTGGAAACGCAGCAGTCACATTGCTTCGAAGTAGCTTAGCGAGCACGAGCAAACCTACACTGTTTGGGCGATATCCTTATAGGTGTCGCTACACAAATGTGTCCAATGGGGCTCGTTTAAGAAAAAACAGATGCAGTGTGGACTAGGTATGTTGTACGCAGATATTTGCTTGCTCACAACAGCTTTCAAATGTCATTCATCTTAATTTGCATTCTTTGAGTGGATCCTCACCAAGATTGAAAGATCAGTGTAACCGTGACTGGGCATTGAATCACCGTATCATAACCTTGGGTGGATGAAGTTCGAGGAAAAGTAGTGTCTTCATTTACTTTACGTTGTCTCAAGTGGATTAGGTGGATATGTTAGGGGAACTTTGTGTTTGGACCATGCTTCTTCCTCTGATGTTTATTGAGGGCCTTTTTCAGGGCCCAGCTATTGATTTTTAGCTGGATGAAATGGCACAGTCCTGGAAGACTCAGTGATGAATGAATAAGGAGAAATAGAGGCATAAATGGAGAAGTATGGCACTTTTTCCACATTCTCTTAAAATGTGAAATTTATCTAATCAGATTCCTCTCCTCCATTGCATTTTCTTACTTGATTCAAAACAACCTAAAGAATAAACGGTTTTACATGCTTACCATATTTTCACGACTATAAGGCGCACCCTCAATGAATGACACATTTTATTTTTTCCATATATAAGGCGCACCGCAGTAGAAGCTGGGGTTACGTTATGCATCCAGTAGATGGTGATGCGCTAAAGGGAATGTCAACAAAACAGTATTAATACCTAGATTACAAATCGCCTTTCTGACAACGCCATTCACTCCCAACATGAATAAAAAACATTTCTTTTTATTTTCTCCGAGGTTAAAGTATTAGTATTTCCGTGACACAGCAATAGCCTAATAACTCATGTTGAACAGGTGGGCGAATGCGGCATCCAACACGCACGTCTCCATCTCACCAAAGTCGTCATTAATCGAGTCAGTAATTTCTGCCTTCCTGAAAGCTCGGACCACAGTTGAGATTTCCATTGGGAATGACGGCGAACATAGAATTAATGTGCTAGATCGAGCTCAACCGAAATGAAACGCTGTTTTATATATCTCAGCATTCACTGCGCAGCAGAAATAGAGTCGGGGCCTGCTTGCCGTAGTTGCGAGAGCTGTTGCGGCTCAATATTGATCCATATATAATATATTTATATATATAGTTCGCAGTCTAGCTCTGAATACTCTGTTGAGGCCAACATCTTGCGGCAGGAGTTATTTTGTAAATCTACCCTGGTAAATGATGGCCGCTGTCAATTGGTTGACAGAAGAACTATATATCCAAGCAGTCACTCCGCACTACTTTTTCTACGGGGAAAATATAGCTGCTTGCTGTAGTTGCGAGAGCTGTTGCGGCTCATTATTGATCCATATAATATATATATATATGTACATATATATATACACACACACATATATATCTATATATATGTATATATATATATATATATACATATATATATATATATATATATATATATACATATATATATATATATATATATATATATATATATATATATATATATATATTTCGCAGTCTAGCTTTGAATGCTCTTTTGACGCCAATCTAGCGGCTGGTGTTCTTTTGTCAATCCAACCGGAATGACGGTGAGCACCAAATTATTGTGCTGGGTGTATTGACAAAAGAACTACATATCCCAGCATGAACCGCGCACAGGGGAAAATGAAGTCGCAGGCTGCTTACCGTAGTTGCGAGACCTGTAGAGGATGGTGAACCCTATCGACTGATTTATTTTATTTTATCGTAATGAAGCCTATGCCAGCTGACTTTGAGCAAGAGGCTGGGGACACCCTGAATTGGTGGCCAGGCGATCGCAGGGCACGAGGAGACGAACAACCATTCACTCTCACATTCATACCTAGGGGCAATTTGGAGTGTCCAATCAGCTTCCATGCATGTTTTTTTTGGAATGTGGTAGGAAACCATCGTACCCAGAGAAAACCCATGCAGGCCCGGGGAGAACATGCAAACTCCACACAGGTGGACCGACCTGGATTTGAACCCAGGACCCCGTGCTAACACTCAAGCCACCTGGCCGCCAAAATAGAAACCATACAGAATAAATTAATTTTTAGGAAACTCCTGGGCTTCCTCTCTGATATTTCTAATGTGGTTTGTTTGGCCTTCCATTTTTGTCAATGAGGTGCTCGTCCAACTTTCTGTGTTTCATTTCAACTGGGCACAATTTATAGTCTCTTCAGGCGCTCAATCACAAGCACCTATAGTCCACACTCAAGCTGAGTCTCTATCAAGGTTGTATAGTTGATTGTTGTCTTCTTAAGTGCCCAGTGAAAGTCACAAAGCACTCACACACACACACACACAAACGCCCGCCCTTTCCTGGGCCTTCTGTCAACTTAACGGCTACCGATCAATGGCGTGAGGTCATCCTATTGTGAAAAAGAAGCATGCCGCTGTCTTAGTGTGTACCTGCGTGTACTTTAACGTGTTACCGCCAACGTGTGCATGCCTTGTGTGATAGAGAGCTCGACTTAGCGAAGGCACGCAATTGAAAGTGGTGAAAAAAGTGTCAAAGTTTCATTTTTTTCTCATCTAGCACAGAGCGAGTGTTCTTTTTCTTGGCTTTAGCGCACACGGCTCTAAGTGGGTATTGATCAGGTGCCTTAATGCAAACCTGTCAAATTAATTTTGCAGGCATAGAATGCCACAGCTGCTGCTAGATTGCTTCGGCGTGAGCAGGAAGGGTCAGACAGATGGACAAAGCAATATAAGAGCGAGTAAAATGATGGTTTGATCTGGGAAGCTTATACATTTTAACCATCATCCCAGAAGGGATAAGGGGAGCCTTGTTTTTTAGCCCTACCCAGCAAGTGTAAATGTGTCAAATAATTTAGTTTGGGTGCATGTTTTGCTTGCTTTGGCCAGACCCACTTTTTTTTTCTTCATAAAAAAACATCAACATTTGCTGATTGAGATAATTGAGAGAAAAGAAAAATATTGAACATGTTTCATTTCTTTAAATTAACAGATTTTGAGTCAAAACAATGACCCACAATATAAGCGTGGTACTTCTACATCCCATTTAATTTTGTCTTCCAGTTTGTGTGAAAATAGTATCTGCAGGACTTGTGTAATACATTGCAAAAAAACAACATAGGCACAAATTATTCCTGACACATTGTGGATGTTGGCAACCAAAAGAAGTATACCTCAGCTGCTGTATTTAACCTCATTTCACCCTTTTGCTTGTGTTTTATTTCCCATGTTAGACATTTTGGGTTATTACTCCCCTTCTGTAGTTAGTTAAACATAATTAGGCAATTACACAGAGCCAGGCATGTGATTTAATCTCTTCATTATCCTCTTCTACCGCCAAGATGTGTATGCGCACATGCTGACACACACCTGTTCATGTTTTTGTGACACAAAATACAGTGCGTTTATGTCTAATCTTAGTGGAGTCACCGTTTGCAACGATTTACAATCTTTGCATGATAATTCAGTGATTCTGTACAAAATGTATTTGAAAAGGGACAGTGGTCACATAAGGTGTACAGTCATACCTCTACTTACGAATGCCTCTAGGTGAGAAATTTCCAGGTAACGAAAGCTTTTTATTTGCAAATGAGTGCCTCAAGATAAGAAAAATATCCAAGTTACGAAAACCCCCAAAAAGTACATGCATTCTTTAGCCGATATTTTATTTTGAAAATATTGTCGCGGATGCCTTGATTCTCACTTTAGAAGCTCACTCCACCATACTGGGATCTCATTGGCTGTCTCAAAACAACCATCCATTTTCTTTAACCCATTGTCTGCTTAAACTTATTTATGGTTGGGGAAGTTTTGGCCGAGTGCCTCGACATGAACCGCAACCTTTGGTGAGCGAAATTGAGTCGCGGGGGCAGGCCGTGTGGTCAGTAATACGGACGTTGACGAGTTAGTTGGTCGATGTGCACCAAAACTGATCTTGAGTAAATGCAACGCTCGGCAATAGACAAGGATTTCAACAAGAAGACAGCCGAGGAAGAAGCAGCCACCATTGCAACAGCACAAATCAGATACAAACGGGGGAGAAATGGACTTTCAGACTTCGTGGAAAAACATCCCGAACGAACTCTCAACGGAGCTGAGTAAATGCCCACTTTGACGATGTTTGTCTAGTGCATTTTAGAAACATTATTAAAAGTCGTCAAAGGCAATCGTCTTTGCATAGTTTTGTTTGTTCGTCAACCAGCACTGCAGAAGCAGGTAAGACCCAGTTGTGACTTATAAAATGGGTGCAAAAATTACATTTCAAAGAAATCATAATACGTTAATCTTTGTTGTTAATTAATGTTCTTGTTTGAATTCTTAATGTTCTGTTTATTAAATGCCTGGGGGGTGCTGGAGCCTATCCCAGCTGACTCCGGGCCAGAGGCGGGGGACACCCTGTATCGGTGGCCAGCCAATCGCAGGGCACAAGAAGACGGACAACCATGCACACTCACACCCATACCTAGGGGCAATTTAGAGTGTCCAATCAGCTTACCATGCATGTTTTTGGAATGTGGGAGGAAACCGGAGTACCTGGAGGAAAGCCAAGCAGGCAACGTGCAAACTCCACACAGGTGGACGTGACCTGGATTTGAAACCAGGACCCCAGAGCTGTGCGGCCGACGCGCTAACCACTCGCGTCACTGGGCCGCCCTCGTACCCAAAAATATCAGTATATATTCTATCAGAAAATTGTATTTTAAATCCTTGGTACATTGAAAGTAGAGCATGTAGGCTCTGATCCTATATCGAACATTCTGATTGTGTTGTTTTATACTATTCTATATTGCTGAACTACTAGTTGGATTATAGGCTAATATTTGGTTCCTCCTTTACTATGCCATTAATTGGTAAACTGTAGACTGGGGGATTTTCAGTCTGGGAAAAAATTAAAAACAACCATAAGTAACTTTTACGATGTGGGATTCGAGGGATGTAGCAGTGTTAGAGCCGGCGCACGCATCTGCATGTGATCTACTGCAGTCTTTGATTTTTTTTCCTTTCTCTTTATCTGAGAGCTCTAAGTTTTACATAGAAGGCTGTCATCTCTTTGCATCCATGCCCTCCCCTTTAGACCCACTCCCTCAGCCTTTTAGGCGAGCTTTATGACCCATGCAGAAAACAAAAATGATGACACATACACCCATGTTTCAATATTACCTTTACTTCACTACACTAATCACTCACATAACCCTGGTATTTTCAATGAATTATTGACTACTAAATAATTTCAAAACTTGCTTCTTATTGATATCAATCCACGTTAGCAATTCTTTTGGTCAAAATCTCGCAGAGGTGAAAAATTCAAACAGGAAAGGTTTATTTTCAAGTTGAGGAACATTTGGGAGTACAAGACTCAAAACCCAATATTAACAACCAAACCAATCCAAACCAACTCTTTTGGGAAACTGATTACTGTGAAAGATATAAAGCATGTAGTTAAAGTATCTTGTTGATTCTGAATAATTGTTGCTGCGAAATATCTCACATAGGAAGATGACATTTTAACTATGCTTTCAATTTTTGCTAATACTTTGTGCAGACATGATTGCTGAGAGCAGGACGGCAAAATGGCTTGCTTTCTCTCAAGACTCTGATCATCCATCTGGCTCACAGTATGGGTATTAGTGCTCTGCAAAATATATACCAGCTCTTTTGGATTAGCCATGTGTCAAGTCGGTCATTAAAATTGTAGAAGCAGCTGCGAAACAAGAATTTGATCCAACTGTTATTTCCTGCAATATCACGAGAAAATGTTTCATATCATCTGTCTTTTTCCTCCAAAATAACATTACTTTTAGGACTTCATGATTCCCATGTACACGTAGAGCTGCATGTATCCCCATAGGGCTGATTAAAAAAAAAAAAAAAAAAACATTCCACTTAAGTGCAACTGACAAAATTTTGATTTACCTACATTCCCACATTATCCAGGTGTCCATTTAAATCCCAACCTTGACATTTCCAGAAAGGGCAAATATACCTACATGCATCTTCTAATTTCCGGACGACATTTTGCAAATTTGTACATGACCAAAACTATAACGTTATAATGAAGGGAGCATGAAATAATTTTAGACTGGTCAAATTTAACCTATTTTCAAAGGGCTTGGTTTTTCTAAAATATTTGAGATATACTCCATTGACTGCATACTCAAAAATATTTTTTTTTCTCCCATTATTTAGTCTGAATAATAGCCATGTTGTTGATCTTGTTTGCTTTAACACCAAGCCATTTCATAATCCAACAAGAATTTAGCAAATAAACAGTTTTTTAGTGGAGTGCCTCACCTTGGGAACACCCACTAGAGTATATCTGAATCATTCAATAGATTATTATTCGAGTTTCCAAACTTAATTTAATGTAACATAGTTTATCTTGATAATATTAGATTTCATTTGACGTTGAAAAAAACAGGCTAATATGTCTTTACTGCCAAACCTATATATAGTCACCCTCACTGATATTTAAATATTTCTCCATGCAGAGTGAACTGGATATCTTGGCCCAGCCATTTCCTTCGAATTTTCTGGGAGTTGCTCAAATACCGTTTTTAAAACATTTACATATTGAAAGAATCATAAAAGGGATGAGGGTGACGCAAATGTATATTGTGATGTCAGTGTGTGTGATTGTGTGTGCCACTTCTGATTTTCATCAGTGGCCACATCCTATTCACAGCAATTTGACAGAGACATCATCCAGTCTACCTGGGAAAAGCATTTAATTTTGGGAAGGCTCCCCTTGTAGATCTCTATTCAAATGAACAAGGGGGACACCAGCACATATGCACACAAATGACTGCACACACGCTCAACAGTCGCATACTCTCATTTACAATACATTACCTTAAAGCAACCCCCACCCCACAAGGTTTGGGGGTAAAGAGATGAATTCCATTTAGAAGCTCTTTTACAGCAGGATGAACATCCTGAAGCTTCCCTGACACCAAAATAAAAAATGTGACAGAGTAAAATGCAGCTGAAGATGTTTTATTATAAGAAACATTCTGTATTTTTTTGACTATAATTGGCAAACTGAGTATAAGTCGCACCAGCTAAAGAATACTCACCCTGTCACCCTGTTTCACCCTATCCGGTTTCGGCCAGACCGGTTTCAGCCTGCCCGGTTTCAGCCAGCCCGGTTTCAGCCTGCCCGGTTTCGGCCAGCCTGGGTGCACGGTTCCCACCTGCCTAATTTCACCCTGTCCAGTTTCTCCCTGTCCGGTTTCGCCCAGCCCGGTTTCAGCCTGCCCGGTTTCAGCCAGCCCGGTTTCAGCCTGCCCGGTTTCGGCCAGCCCGGTTTCGGCCAGCCTGGGTGCACGGTTCCCGCCTGCCTAATTTCACCCTGTCCGGTTTCTCCCTGTCCGGTTTCGGCCAGCCCGGTTTCAGCCTGCCCAGTTCCTGGGTGCCTGGTTCCCGCCTACCGAGCTCTTGCCCGCCCAGCTCTTGCCTGCCCAGCTCTTGTCCGCCCAGCCGGACCGACCACTTCCTGCCCTCGTCACCGGCCGGCACGGACGCCCGCCGGACCGACCACTTCCTCGCCTCGTCTCAGGCCGGTGCGGACGCCCGCCGGACCAGCCACTCCCTCGTCTCTTCACGGGCTGGCGCGGACGCCCCCCGGACGATGATACCAAAATGATGTCCAAAATAACCTTACAAACACCGTACGAGTCGTACGGTGTTTGTAAGGTTTTTGGGGGGTTTGTAAGGGGAATCAATAATAATTTATAAGGGCAGTTATCGGCAGAGGTTGACAGGTATGATATATACATATATATATACCGTATTTTCACGCCTATAAGGCGCGCATAAAAGTCACAAAAATTCTCCAAAATAGACAGGGCGCCGTATAATCCAGTGCGCTTAATATATGGACCAATACTAAAATTGTTATCACGATAAAATAAAATAAACCAGTCGATAGGACAACTACGGAAACCAGCCCCCGACTCTACTATTTTCCCGTAGATAAAGTACTGCGCAGTGACTGCTGGGATATAGAGTTCTTAATACACCCAGTTCTTCAATACAGTTAGTATGACGGCGACCACACTAATTTGGTGCTGGCCGTCATTTCGGCTGTATTTACAAAATAAATCCTGCCGCTAAATGTTGGCGTCAACAGAGCATTCAAAGCTAGACTGTGAACTATGTATATATATATATATATATACAACTAACTACGCCAAGCAGCCCGACTCTACTATTTTCCCGTAGATAAAGTACTGCGCAGTGACTGCTGGGATATAGAGTTCTTAATACACCCAGTTCTTCAATACAGTTAGTATGACGGCGACCACACTAATTTGGTGCTGGCCGTCATTTCGGCTGTATTTACAAAAGAAATCCTGCCGCTAAATGTTGGCGTCAACAGAGCATTCAAAGCTAGACTGTGAAATATGTATATATATTATATATAATAACTCGGAGCTTGCCGTCATTCCCGGAGGCTTAAGAACTACAACCGCGGGACCCAGCGTTTTGGAAGACTCATTTGGGCAATTGTTTAATTCGGACACAGAAAATTAGGACTTTGATGGATTTGTGGGTGATGATGACGTGAGTATGTTGTAAAATGTCTAAATAAAGTACAACCGAACTCAGTTTTGCTTCCGTTGCCTTTTTAAAAACGTGTTATTAGCGTGTGGGTGTAGCGTGCAGGAACTATATTTCCCAGCAGTCAGTGCGCACCGGAACCCGAAAATAGGCTTCCGGTAGCCAGCGCTATTGCGTTTCGATGTTCATCCATATATAATATATAACATATATGCGTCTAAAAAAACGGTGCGTGCTTTGTGTGTCTAAAATACAGAAATGGCACTCGTTACTGACACTGCGCCGTAAAATATGATGCGCCGAATAGTCGTGAAAATACGGTATATATATATATATATATATATATATATATATATATATATATATATATATATATATATATATATATATATATATATATATATGCGTTTGTGCAATATACAATGCTACGTGATTGCATTTAAAATGCATCTCATGTGTACGTTTTGAAAAGAGCTGTCCGTTTTTACAGCAAGCCAAGCCAGATGATGTTAGCTCTTGGCAGCATTGTCACACAGACAATGAGGCCACTAGTGATGCAAGCATCAGGTGTATGTTCCCGATGGCCAATACTGACATCAAAAGATGTATTTCAGTCCACCTTAATTGAAGTGAGAGGTGTCTGCGATGCGACTGAATCTCATCTGTGTGTGTGTATGGTTGAGGGGCGTGTGTGTGTGTGTGTGTGTGTGTGTGTGTGTGTGTGTGTGCACGTGGGTATGAGACTGTGCATAAGATGATTGGTTGTCTCGGTTGACGGTTTATTATTTTGAGTGTGTGTTTCTCTGTTAATTGAATCGTATGTTCTTAAAGGTCTAAGAGGTGTGCAATTCAGCGTGTTCTTGGAGTACACCTGCGGCAGGGACGAATTGCATCTGCAGGTAATGCTGTATGTTTGATGTTCAAGTTTCAGCACCTTCTGTGTTTTGGTAACCCAGCAGTACATGATTTGCCATGTGCGCACAGCGTAAGAAGCTTGCTATTTCTTCCAAGGTTGGATTGAATAAAAATGACAGAAATTGTTCATATGAAGATGTAACAGTGTTTATTCATTCATTTGCCAAACTGCTTATGCTCATTAGGGTTGTGGGGGGTGCTGGAGACTATCCAAACCAATTTAGGGCGCCAGGCAGAGGAAAACTCCACACAGTGAGGACCGACCTGTGATTGAACCCACGACCGCAGTACTGTGAGGCCAATGTACTAACCACTTCCTCACTGAGTTGCCCAAGTGTATATTATACATTCAAATCAAGCCATGATTAGATTTATTTGTTCTTATAATTTTATTTTCCCAACAAAAGGAATCTAAACCTTTTTAATGAAAAAGACAAGATTAATGCTTTTATCAAGGTTGGGCCTCAGTGTAGGGCTCCCTGCTTTCGTCCCCTACTTCTACCCACAGTTCAAAGAAATGCTTTTTGGGTTAACAAAAAAAGACGTATATTTCAAAATATTTAAGGACCACTTAAGTTATGTTGTCCCTTTTGTGGATAGATTACGTTGAAAAGTGTAAACATCAGTCTCAAACACCTACCGAATTTATTTTGCTTTTTCTTCATTTAGTCCATTGCCATTATTATAATTGATCTTCTGACTCTTTGTCGTTAATTATTTGATGTAAAAAATATATTTTACTTCACTTTAGATGATTCCCTGAGATGCCAATGTGCTTCACAATCCAATATCCAAATTTGATGAAAAAACTCGGATGAGACAGGTATTCCAATGATTGTCTTTGATCATTACTATTCCCATTCTCAAATCCATCTACTTCTCAATTAGGAAATGAAAATACTCATCATCTGAAGCAGTTCGAGATTATTCATTTGGCCCTGATGTACATTGCAAGGTATTCACAACCATACATTCCAGTTTTTCATTTGGACTTTTACTATAATTATAAAAACTCAATTCAATTTATGACTTTTAAACCATTTTTTCAATCCTCAGTTTTGTGATTTTTCTTCTTTTGGAGAAAAGCACGGATGAAACGTTTTCAAATAAGGCTAAATCATTGAGCGCATTAATGTTAAAAGCTTTATGGCTGTCAGAGTGCATTGTTTTTGTACAGCTTTAGGAAAAATCCAAATTGATCCCTAAGTCCCAGGTTTTCCCCATTTTTGATAAATTATGAGTCCCATTTTTAAAGATGGCATTCTGTTGTTTCTCTCACGAATACATCGTAATAAAGTATGGCTCTTGTTTTTAAAGACATTTGTTGATGAACGTGTGCATGCCTCCGTCTGCTCCGTATCCTCCAGAACACAAAGTCTATTATTTAAACCAGTCAACTGCACTGACAAGCAGAAGGAAACTTTTGTTTTGAAATTTCAATAAATCAAGAAACAAAATGTGTTTTCGTATGCGTGCATGTAAACATCGTCGATCCTTCTGTTCTACATGTCACGTTGCCATGTTTAGATGAGTTTTGAATTTAATGAAGCATTTTACAAAACCAAGTTTTACATCCGTTTCATCTGTTCTTTGCTGCTTTCTGTCGCGACCGGGGGCTGATGTGTCTTCATGGCATCTTGAAGTGAAAATCTATTACTTCCAGTGGGGCAACATGGAGGAATGTGACAGGCTGCTGTAGCACAACACTGCATTTATTACTTAATTTCGTAATTATTTAATATGGTTGAATTTTAATCTCTAAATCACCAATTTTGATGGACAGAATACTAATTGCAGCCAAAAACATGGCAAACTTTTCAGACTGAAGCACATGGCCCACAGTATGGACATTTGGGAGTAGAAGAGCAGTGGGACCTAACACCCTGAAGAAAACGGAAATCACTGTAACATTCATATTTCATATTGACATTGAAATGTATCCAAATTAAGCATTACGGAACTACTGAGCAACTGTTAAACAGGCTTTAAACAGGACATATACAGTGCCATGAAAAGTATTTACCCCCTCCTGATTTCTTTGTTTTGTGCATATTTATCACACACAGGTTTCAGATCATCAAACCAATTTTAGTATGACACAGAGACAACCCAAGGAAATAGAAAATGCAGTTTCTAAATGATGATTTTATTCACAAAGGCAGAAAAATTTACAATCTTGTCTGGCCTTCTGTGAAAAAGTAATTGCCCCCTGATCCTAATAACTGGTTGTGAAACTTTGGCAGCAATAACTGAAATCAAGCGTTTACGATCATTTGTGATGAGTCTTTCACAACACTTTGGAGAAATATTGGCCCACTCTTCTGTGCAGAATTGTTTCAATTCTGCAATATTAGAGGGTTACCTAGCATAAATGGCCCGTTTCAGATCACACCACAGCATTTCAATAGGATTTAAATCTGGACTTTTACTTGGCTACTCAAAAACCTTTGTTTTCTTTTTTGAGCCATTAAGAGGTGGACCTACTGGTGTGCTTTGGCTCGTTGTCATGCTGCAGAGCGCTGGAGTTTGAGCACACGAACTGAGGGATGAACGTTCTCCTTCAAAATTTGCTGATAGACAGCAGAATTCATTCTTCCATCAATTACAGAAAGTCATCCTGGTTCTGAGGCAGCACAGCAGCCCCAGACCATCCCACTGTCACCACTATGCTTCACTGTTGGTATAGTGTTCTTTTAATGGAATGATATGTCATTTTTTTTGCCAAATATAACAGGCCGCATACCTTCCAATAAGTTCAACTTTTGATTCATCAGTCCACACAATGTTCTTCCAAAAGTGTGGAGGATCACCAAGATATTTTTTGGCAAACGTAAGATGAGCCTTTATATTCTTTTTGGACAGCAATGGTTTTCGCCTTGGAATTCTGCCATGGATGCCAGCTTTGGCCAGTGTTTTCTTATTGTAGAATCATGAACATTGACCTTAACTGAGGCCAGCAAGTCCTGCAGTTCTTTAGATGTTTTTCTAGTTTCTTTTGTGACCTCTTGGATGAGTCGCTGAGTGTGAGTGTGAATGGTTGTCCGTCTCCTTGTGCCCTGCGGTTCATAAAATGAATGAATGAATGAATGTATTACAGTAAATATTACCGTATTACAATGTTCCCTCTAATTTTTTGTTTGTCTGGGCAGAAAGACAACCTCCCTGAGCACACTGAGTACCGGTGTGAGCAACATCATCATTGCTCGCTATGCGCACACATCAGCATCATACCTGCCATAAGCAGGTGCATGTCTACTACACATAAATGATTTAGTAATAATAAAATGTAATGATTAATATCTATGAATGGGCGGCCCGGGGGATGAGTGGTTCGCGCATCGGCCTCAGAGCTCTGGGGTCCTGGGTTCAAATCTAGGTCGGTCCACCTGTGTTGAATTTGCATATTCTCCCTGGGCCTGCGTGGGTTTTCTCTGAGTACTCCGTTTTCCTCCCACATCCCAAAATGATGCATTGTAGGCTGATTAGACACTCTAAAATTGCCCCTAGGTATGGGTCTGAGTGTGCATGGCTGTCCGTCTCCTTGTGCCCTGCGATCGGCTGGCCACCGATACAGGGTGTCCCCCGCCCCTGGCCCAAAGTCAGCAGGGATAGGCTCCAGCACCCCCCGCGAGTGATAAAGTGGATAAAGTGGTTCATAAAATGAATGAAAAAATATCTATGAATAAAACATCATCATAAATGCCATTAGAATATGCACTAATCCGACTTAAATTTTACCTTATTTTACACATCTGTGCTTCTCACTTCTCATTCTCGTTCAAATGACTTTTCTGCTGAACGCGTCACTTGAGATAGTCAAGTTCCCATTTATATGCAATATTTTTCCATGATTTTGCTTTGATGTATTTAATAAGGGATAGCACATATTAATGAACATATTTATATTCATGTTAATGAACATATATATGTAAGATTCTAGCCGAGGGCTAATTTCCATTTACTATAGTCCATTGTGTAGGTTGAAGACAAACGATCACACATACTAGACACACACGCACGCACGCACACAACCCAATAAATAAATAAATAAAAATAACGTTGGATTTTATTTTGTGCGCTCCATATGATTTGCTGTGCGCGCAGAAGATGAGAGTAGTGCGCAATTGCGCACGCGCGCAGCTTAGAGGGAACATTGCCGTATTATCTATTTATCTTTTCTCTATTTTGAAATAAATGACCGTATCGGCATTCGCTTGCGTCATGATGTCACGGGGCACGCATGGGCACCATTTTGTCGTTACATCATCGTGTCGCGTAATCGTGCCCAGAGCGAGCAGTGACAGGAATGTTTCGCGTTTTATGCAAGCTACATTTTTTTCATGACTTTCATTGATAGACGTCAAAATAAATTTTGGGCGCCATTTTGTCGTGACGTCATCGTGTCACGGCGCCGTCAAATTGCAGTTTTTATGTTGTCCCATCAGGAGTCCTTAAATGATGAATTTACTCGCATGATTGTTTTTTGCTGACACAGCCCACCCATTTTTAAATATATTTGATCACTTTTAATATTACCGCACTAGGGCAAAACTGTCTATACCATGAAAATAAAACACTGGCTAGACTGGTCAGTAAAGTGGTCATTGAACCTTTCCTTTTGTTATGCAAAAACCCTTTCTTTGTGTGCATTTTGTTAAAAGGAGGACCAATCAATAGCTCTCTTTCTCTCTCTCTCTCCCCTTCCAAACTTCTCTCTCTCTCTCTCCCCCTCCAACCTTCTCTCTCTCTCGCTCTCTCTCCCCCTCCAACCTTCTCTCTCTCTCTCTCTCTCTCTCTCTCTCTCTCTCTCTCTCTCTCTCTCTCTCTCTCTCCCCCTCCAACCTTCTCTCTCTCTCTCTCTCTCTCTCTCTCTCCCCCTCCAACCTTCTCGCTCTCTCTCCTTCCAGCTTTCTTCCTCACTGCCAACACCTACTCGATTCATTTTTTCCCACTTATTTGTCTTGCTCCCTCCATATTTCCCTGCAGCCTCTCTGTTTCTCCATTGCGCTTCTCTGGTGAAATAAATCAGACGTAAGAGGCCAAACAAGATTTTCAATCCATTGCTTTTGATTAAGTGACTTAACACAGAGGTCCGTGGGCCCACAATATCACTAATGGTCCGAAGAAAGAGAGAAAGAGTTTGGGTAATACAAAGCAGGCAGGGCAGAAGACGGAGTGAAGTAGAGGTGGACTCCCATTATCCTTGGCTAAAGGAGAAAGTGATTACGAACTTAAAAAGGGGCTTTGTGCTCAGAGCTTTCGCCCTAGTAAGTTTAGTTGGAGAGTTTAGATTAAGATGGATTTAAATCCACGCACATGCCTTTTAGTTGGAAGAGGCATGAGTGAGTCGGAAGTGAAGGCCTAATCTAAGAGAGAGAAGTGCCATTGTGCCATTGTGTTTGTACAACATATTAGTTCAGAGGTTTTCTCCTTTTCATAACTAACATTACTCAATGCTGAATTTTTTTTCGACAGTTGCAGATCAGTCGCACCTGGATTCTCTATGTTTACAGACATTTTTACATGTAATGGCTCAATATAGCACACTCGAGTCACCCTGGCGAGGAACAATAAAAATTAATAAACAAACGGGCACTTCTAATTCCCTTTCTGGCTTTTAGCAGAGGATAACAAATGGCACTCTTATTGAAATGCAAACCATATGCCTCTACTTATCAGATTTACTGCAGGGTATCAAAACAATTTGGGATATGATCCCTGTTGATCACATGATATACTTAAAACATCCCCCCAAGAACATGAAAGCACATTTTTAGAATTATTTGGTTTTCTTCGATTGCTTTTGAATGGTTATGTCAAAACAACACTTTGAATCTTCAATGCCATAAACACTTTGTAAACCTGCATATCGTTGTTAGGCTCAGTGAATTGACTAATATGGGTTTTCACTTCCAGCTTAATTAAACAATTCAAACATGTAATATGAAAGTTTCAGATGCCCTTTTGTTGTGGGGCTTAGCATTAAGATCCTGTGAGCAAAGCAAGGCAAGGAAATTGATAGAGATTGAAATATACCAGTGGGACATGCGATGACATATGAAGACCATTACAGGCGTTTGGCTTCCTGAAGTTGCGTTTCTTAATGAGGCAACATAATGAACGTGATTTTACTTGCCTACATATCTCTGCTATTGATCTTTGCGCCAGTCACAAAGTCAGCTGCAAAAGCGTCAAGTATTCTCTGAGGTGAGCAGTTGTGATTTTGCCAACCTGCGTACATGCAGTCTAGTTGGTCTGTCTTGCTCTCTGCACATTAGCGGTAATTATAGTCTGTAATAACGCTAACGAGGAGAGAGTGACTGACTGGATTCAGAGCAGCAATTATACATGTTAATCAGCCACCATGTTGTTGGAAGTAATTAGACAATGTTGTGAAGAGATTTAGATCGCTGATATTTATTGCTGCACTGTGGAAGGCTTGTGATGCCTGAGTGTAACAATCAGTGAAGGTTATAGATTGGCTAAGCGTTATAGAATTTTTTTTAAATAGTACGAAGTTGTCTGGTGCGCATACTTGAGCTTGATTTATTTAATAAAGGGACAGTACATATTAATGAAGATATTCATGTTAATGAACATATATACATTAGTAAATATGTGAGATTATAGCAAAGGCTAATTTCCATCTTTAGTCTGTTGTGCAGTTAGTTGAAGGTAAACGGTGACACGCACGCACGTGCACACACACGCACACACAAACATACTTTGTGTTGCCAGCTTACATATTCCAAGAGACAAGTTGCCCAAAGCCCTTTAATTGTTTTTCATGTTATTGCTAAAATAACAATATTTTAGCAACACTTTACAGCAGGGGTCACCAAACTACGGCCCGCGGGCCGGATACGGCCCGCCGGCACATTTGGACCGGCCCTCTGAACAATACCAGAGACGCTATGGTTTTATTTTTTTTTTATTTTTTTTTATTTTATTTTTATATTTTTTTTAATTGTTTTTTTTATTTTTTTTTTTATTTTTTTTTTTTGGGGATGCAGCCCGCCGGCACATTTGGACCGGCCCTCTGAACAATACCAGAGACGCTATCGGATTTATTTTCCTATTTGGCCTTGAAGACTGGGACGTTTTAATCTTGTGTTTGGTTCATTGCACCCCTGCTGATGAATCGGGCCTTCGCATTGCTCCTTTGGTGACACGCGCGGGGAGAGTGTTTGCCTTTGATGCATGCGGGCATTCCACCGTTGCATGTGTGAGCAGAGTGTTAGCGAGACATCTGGACGATCGCAGGTGAGGGCGGAGCCCTGGTACCATGGCTATTGCGATGCTATTCAAGCATATAAAAACTGTGCAACCTGAACCTGTTTGAGAACGGAATAATGGCGAAAAGGTTAGTTAAGAGAAAAATTGATTCAGAATGCAGGGTATTTAACCTGCAGTGGACAAACGATTATTTTTTTGTTCAATGCAAAGAAAAGGCTGTTTGTCTCATCTGTCAAGAGACGGTCGCAGTAATCAAAGAATACAATCTTCGCCGGCACTACGAATCCCGTCACAAGGACAAGTACGATAGCGTGCAAGGCCAAATACGAGGAGACAAACTCTCAAAGCTAAAAGTTGGACTATTATCTCAGCAGACTACATTTCTACGCCAAGCTCAGCTGAACCAGGCATCCGTTCGGGCCAGCTTTCGGGTTGCTAAACTGATAGCAAGCAACGGTAAGCCTTTCACTGACGGAGAGTTTTTTAAGAAATGTATGGATGTTGTCGTGGAGGAAGTGTGTCCCGAGAAGAAAGATGCATTTAATGCCGTAAGTCTGTCGGCGAGTACAATCACCAGACGCGTTGAAGAAATCGGGAATAATGTCTATGCCCAGCTGCAGCAGAAGACGAAAGAATTTGACTTTTTTTCAGTGAAAGCACGGACGTGCAAGACACAGCGCAACTGCTCATTTTTATTCGTGGAGTTAGCGCAAACTTTGAGATATGCGAGGATCTGGCAGCCCTCCAAAGTCTCAAAGGGACCACAACGGGAGAGGATATTTTTGACAAAGTGTGCCAAACCATGGAGAAGTTGGAGCTGGACTGGTCAAAGCTGGCTAGCATCACGACTGACGGGGCTCCTAGCATGGTGGGCGAAACTCGCGGTTTAATAGGACGCATGAACCGTGAGTTGGAAAAAAGGGGTCTCACCGCCCCGCTACGAGTCCACTGCCTAATTCACCAGCAAGCACTGTGCTGCAAAGTGTTGACGTGGGATTCTGTAATGAAGGTCGTGGTGTCGTGCATAAACTTCATCAGGGCAAAGGGACTTAAACACAGGCAGTTCCAAGAATTCCTGTCTGAACTGGAGTCTACGCACGGAGATGTGCTGTACTACACAGAGGTCCGATGGCTGAGCCGGGGCAGAGTTTTGAGGCGTTTTTACGAGCTTCCACCCGAAATTAACGCGTTTCTTCATTTAAAAGACAAAACGGTCCCAGAGCTGATCAACCCAGAATGGAAATGGCACCTCGCATTTTTAACAGACGTGACAGAAATACTTACCCACCTTAACTTGCAGCTACAAGGCGAAGGGAAACTCATTTGCGACATGTATTCACACATAAAAGCATTTGAGGTGAAATTAGCGCTGCTTTTGGAACAAGTGAAAAAGCGCAACTTTGTCCATCTTCCTGCTACCCAAAACCTGTCGACAGAGAACCCAGCGGTCCCGTTGCCAGCTGAAAAGTGCGTGGAAGCACTGGAAATGCTGAAGGCGGAGTTCGGTGTGCGATTCACTGAACTACATGTTCATGCAAAAGAAATCCGTCTTTTTCAGAACCCCTTTGTTGCCGACATTGATGAAGCCCAGCCTTCATATCAGTTTGAGTTGGCTGAGTTACAGAACTGTGATGTTCTGAAAGACGCATTCAAGCTCAACAGTCTCATTGACTTCTATGCCTCCCTCCCAAACGACACATATCCAAAGATCAAAAAACATGCAATGAAAATGTCCTCAGTTTTTGGCAGCACGTATATCTGCGAGAAAACCTTTTCTCGCATGAAACTGCTGAAAACTCCGATGAGATCAAGATTGACAGATGAACATTTGCATCAGTGCTTGAGACTGGCTGTAACTAGAATGGAACCTGATATTCAACTTCTCACCAGCCAGATGCAGGCCCACAGTTCACACTGATGAACAGACATAGGTAAGCTCACTTTTCTGATTTGAATGAGTCATTCTGAGCATAAACAAATATAATCATAATAAAATCTACTGGGATAAAATCCATCTTTACAACCATACTGGTAGTGAAATGTATTGTGCTGTGTAGGTGCGGTTTCACTTAGTTCAGTTTCTCAACCTGCTTCCTTTGTGGTTTTCACAGGGAAGTTGATGAGAGAGCTGCAAACAGCGGTGTCTACAAGCCTATTGGAACAAAAGGATTATAAGGAAGAAACACAAGAACTTTAGGAGACTGCTCATATGTGTCAGAGAGATTCTGCTCTGACAACTGAGCTGAACTTTTATCTGTTAAGATTGTGCATGGCACAACAGAAAGTTAATGTTCCATGGCTTTTTTTCTATGAAGAACCCAGAGAGAGTTATTTAGTTCTTATTTATTTCATAAATAGTGTTATTTATTTCCTGTTTTTTTATGTGAAGAACTCAGAGGGGGTTATTTAGTTATTATTTATTTCATTAATAGTGTTATTATTTGTTTTCTGACTTTTTTCTGTAAAGAACCTGGAAAGGGTTATTTGGTTATGTGTGGCTTTCTGGAAAACAATAAAAAAAAATTAAGCTCCCCTACGATCGTCACACTTTTTCTGTTACAAACTGACACCGGCCCCCCATCAGAGAAGGGAAAAGTTATGTGGCCCTCACAGGAAAAAGTTTGGGGACCCCTGCTTTACAGTAATCCCTCGAATGTCGGGACTTCAACTTTCGCGGATTAACTACATCGCAGATTTTTTTCTGGAATTTTTTTTCCTAAAATGTGAAAATCCACACTGAAACTCTCTAAGACAATGGCGGAAGACAAAGAACTGAGCACTGAAGAAATAAATGGTGGAAGACAAAGGACTCAGCACTGAAGAAATAAATGGTGGTAGACAAAGGACTCAGCACAGAAGAAATAAATGGCGGGCGATGGCCATCAGTTTTATCCGAAAATAGAGCTTTCTGAGCGGCCGGTAGCCGCTGTGAGGGTGGATTTTTATTAGAAATGCGAGCCCCGTGCAACCTTACACCGTGGCGGATATTTGAAAATAAAACTTGCTCAGCGAATTGGACGGCAGAGAGCATCAGCGAAGGGAGATTTTTTTTTATTTAGAAATTCGAGCCGCGGGCGTCATTACGGTGGACGCTATGGTGGAAGTTTAATTTCCCAGCCAGTTAGCCGATAATTTAACGGCCCATGGCCACGGCGTCGGCGGCCCCTACCCACGTCGGCGGCCCCTACCCACGTCAGTGGCCCGTGCCCGCGGCGTCAGCCGGTGTTCCGGTGTCGAGCGAGGTCTGCCCCGGAACAGGCAGCGACAAGTTTTTGGGAAGAGGATGTCGGACAATTTTATTCAAAAATGAACTGAAAATCATTTTGCATGTGTGGAGATGCTCGCTTCATGGAAAAGCTAGCCTTAATCAACATGTTTGACTGTCCTCGTGTTTTAAAAAACAAGAACAAAGCCAAAGTTTTGACAATTTTTTTTATGGTGACAATGGTGTTTTTTAAAGTCGTTTTGCGAGTACAGTAATCCCGCGAATGTCGCGGACAATGGACCCACGGCCACAAGAAGACAAAGGACTTGGACTAAAACTCCAATTTTACCTGTTTTTTTATTATATCAAGCGGAGAGGAACTATTTTCACTGTGAGTAGAGTATTTAAAGTAGTTACATTTTTAAATATACAGTAATACCTTGACATACGAGTAATTTGAGATATGAGTAAAATTCTGTGCAAATATTCACCTTGAGATACGAGACAAATGTTGAGATACGAGCTTATGATTTCTCGCCGCATCTCCCTCGTGTAAAGATCTCAACGAGCACTGGGCGGAGCATTGCATTTTTTTCCATGAGTGATGTACGCGTGACGGGGCTGGCTTGCCAATACAAGAGGAGATTTTCAACAATATTCACCATCCTGAAGCAGAAGGGCGCTATTAAGGATATCAAGCCTTCCAAAGACTAACCATAATTTCCAAGCTGCGCAGTGACATTCATAACGAGATGGAGAGCCTTTTAATTTGGGTAAAAGATAAACAGTTTGTGGGAGATAGCGTGACGGAGTCGATAATATGTGAAAAAGCCAGCGGAATTTACATGAATTTAATAGCAAAGCAAGCATCTGAAAAAGGGGAGCCTTCAACACCACCATAACCTTTCATTTACGTTAAATTTATGTTTACGTATGTTATGTTACGAGTACGTTGCCGTCCAACAAGTGTCTTTTTCTTTCTCTCTAGTATCTCTCTCTCTCTTTCTCTCTCTCTCTCTCTCTCTCTCTCTCTCTCTCTCTCTCTCTCTCTCTCTCTCTCTTCTCTCTCTCTCTCTCTCTCTCTCTCTCTCTCTCTCTCTCTCTCGATTGTGAATTAGAAGCAATAAAAATGTTTTTACATTCTAATATTCAGTTTTTTGGTGTGTTTTTCCGGGGGTGGAAACAAATTAATTTGTATTTAGTTCATTTCCATGGGAAACGTTGAATTGAGATACGAATAAATCGGCATACGAGATCGGAGACCGGAACATTAAGCTCGTATCTCAAGGTATTACTGTACTATACATTTATATTTAGATAATAATACATTACAGTCTTTTGACATCCTTTTAGCTGTAATATTTAAGAAATATACACAAGATAAATGATCTTGTATTTATGTATAGGCACAAAAACATGTACTGTGTAGTTATAACAGAGGTGATCCTACTTTGCGTTTTTTTGTTTATAGCGGCCATGTCTTGTCTACATTAACCGAGATGTTCGAGGGATTACAGTACAGTGGCGTATCAATTAAGCAATCAGGATCCATTTGTGCAGCACTGTCAAATCAAAATTGGTCAAAACATGAACTATTTGAATCATTTTGATATGCGGCCCGGTAGTTAGTGCATTTACCTCACAGTTCTAGGGTTGTGGGTTGGTTCCTAGGGCAGTCCTCACTGTGTGGTATTTACATGTTCTCCCCAGATTTGTATGGGTTTTCTCCGGGTATTCCCGTATCCTCCCATATCCCTAAAAAAGGAATTTAGGCTTGTTGAACACTCTAAATTGCCCCTAGGTATGAGTGTGAGCATAAATGGTTGTCCGTCTCCTTGTGCCCTGCGATTGGCCACCGATTCACGGTGTACCCAACCTGGTGCTTGTATTTATGTTACGATCGCACCGCGTCGTCGTGGCGCAATCGAGAATGGATTCGGACACAGGCACGGGGAAGTAGGATTTGACGAGGTATTAGCTTCAAAGCAACATCTTTAATAACTCAGAAGGTATCTTACAAAACAACGGAGACTTGTGAAACGAAAGTGATACCAAACCAGAAACAGGAGAATGAGCAGTGGCGGGCGGTGCATTTTCTGGTAGCGCCTTCAATGTATCAATCCAACCCTCTAAAACTATTTTATGGCTATAAAACCTCTACTGCAGCTACAGCTGCGACACATAAAAATAATCAATAAATTAATGCACAAAAATGGGGTAAAATCCACTTCCTAGCAGCATTTCATGATTAAATACAAATACTGGAGCTTTTCAGACATTAAAACCAGGCCAGGGGGTGATTTTCCCGGGAAAAGACAGCGATGAACGTCAATGGCGTACCGGCAAACATTGCCCGAAAATCCAGCCGAAAACAGCATTTATTGATTAAATACAAATACTGGAGCTTTTTAGACATCAGAACCGGGCCCGGAGTATCATTTCCCCGGTAAAAAGACAGCGATGAACGTCGATACATCCATACGTGAAATTACAAAAAATGCACTAAAATTAGGTAAAATCCACTTCCTAGCATCATTTATTGATTGAATACAAATACTGGAGCTTTTGAGACATTACAACCAGGCCAGGGGGGTGATTTTTCCCGGGAAAAGACAGCGATGGACGCAAATGGCAAAACGGCAAAAATTGCACTAAAATGGGGTAAAATCCACTTCGTAGCAGCATTTAGTAATTAAATACAAACACTGGGGCTTAAATACAAACACTGGAGCTTTTCAGATATCAGAACTTGGCCCACAATTGAAATATTATTTAGGAATATAGCCATATTTGTAATTTTACTCACCAAAAATCCTTTTTACACAATATCCATCCTCCTTTCTTTCTTCCTTCTTTCCTATCGCCATCGAAGCTAATGATGAAAGTAGAGCCTGTCCTGTCATATTTCCGGCATAGTCCGTTTTGGAAATAGCATTAAATCAACACAACAATATACTATTTGCTTGTGGAGCTAAGTTAGCGCGCTGAAAGTGCCCCACACACCATTTTCCCGGCTGTAACAGGCTTGCTAGCTTTGGAGTTGACCGCCCTTTCTTAATGATGTTCATTTTTTTTTCTAGAAAAGTCCGTCTGGAAACTAGCTTTGTGAGCAAACAGAATCAATTTGTTTTTGCTTCTGCTTCTGTCGGCCATAGTGGGTGGAGTTTGCGATCTCGGCTGCCTCGGGTGCTGCTTTGGCCCGTCTACTAGCCAATCATAGTTTGTGAAAGCAATGACATGTCCCAGCCAGCAAAATGCTAACGCCTATGAAAAATCATTGTGGGGTTGCCAACTCGAAATCTGATTGGTTAAAAGCAACAGTCTAGTTTAATGCAGCAGAGCCCGCAAGAACTGATTGTGAAGGCTTTGAGGCAGATCTGATCTGGCAACAAATAATGGCTGAAATGTGATTGGTTAAATGCTTCAATATGAAAACACACATCTGGAAGCAGTGCAACCAGGGGGAAAAGCAATGAAAGGAAGCTAACAGACCATTTGGAATAATAAGTATTGATGGACAAAATATAATATGATTCAGATATTTCTTAGGCCAGCAGAGAAGGCCTTGAAGGCCCTGACGGCCCGCCACTGAGAATGACAGGTATTGAGGAGAAACTATGATTGGCTAGTGATAGAGTAGGGGGGCCAAAGGAAGAGTGAGCAAACTCAACCCACAATGGCCGACAGAGGAAAACAAATGGGTTTGGTTGCAGATTTGCAGGCAAAGCCATTTTTAAGACGGACTTTTCAAGAAAAAAAAGCTGGACATCATTAAGAAAGGTCGGACACCTCCAAACCAAGCAAGCCTGTCGTAACCGGGAACGAACATTTTCAGCACTAAATCGAATAAAAACGTATGCCAGAAATACGACAGGACAGGCTCGACTTTCAGCATTAGCTTCGATGGCGATAGAAAAGGAGGAAAGAAAGGAGGATTGATATTGTGTACAGTTAAAAATGATTTTTGGTGAGTAAAATATGTCTATATTCCTAAATAATATTTCAATTGTATGAGGTTATTATTGATGATTTTTTTATGTGTCGCAGCTGTAGCTGCAGTAGAGGTTTTAGAGCCATAAAATAGTTTTTGAGGGTTGGATTAATTTGTTGAAGACGCTACGAGAAAATGCACGGACTGCCACTGCTGTTAGGTATAGATTCATGTAATTTAATTTAATGAAATAAAAATAGCTGAAATAACATGTTCAACATTCACCAAACAAAAGTGCTCACTTGTTAAGACAAATTGGAAATGGGCTATTGGAGGAACTCAGACAAATTGTTGTCCTGCATTCAAGCCTAACACCCCAGCTTCAATGTGGACTTGCGTGTCAAGTTAATTACGTGTTGGAGTGTCCATTGTTTGCGCACAGGGTCTATAATTGTTTGAGTGGGAGGAGGAAACTGTGATTTAGCTTCACGCCAAGTGTCATTTAGGCTCTGTCACTAGAACAGAGCCGTGACACTGATATACGCAGCCGTTAATGGTATGTATGTTGTGTTAACGAGACGCAGGGGACGTGGCAGGGAGGGGGCGAGACAGGGATGGGGGAAGAAACGGAGAGAGATCAACCAATGACCTATGTGATGAAAAAAGGCTTTTCTGACAGTTCATTGCCTAATCCTTTCAATATCCATCTCTATGTGTCTCTGTTATTTTTCTGTGCTCATTGCGTAGAGGGTGATTGCCTATTAAAACACTGTAGAATTAGGCATAAAATCACTCACTCAATGCTTTTATTGCCAACCATTCTATTAATTCAATTGCACTTTCTGAAGACGATACATTTTTCTGTAATCTTATTAAACCTGAAACTAATAGGCTGGTAATGAATACGTAATCAATGTGATGCTTGTGAGAATTATTCACTGTACAGTAATACCTTGATATACGAGTGCCCCCACATACGAGAAATTTGAGATACAAGTAAAATTGCGAGCAAATATTTTCGTTGAGATAATAATAATAATAATAATCGGACATAGGCCCGAGCATACGAGACAGCCAGGTTCCCGAGACACGAGAGTCTGCTTTTGATAAAAGTGCACTGTCTTTCTCGCCGCATCTACCTCGTGTAAAGATATCTACGAGCACTGGGCAGAGGGTTGCATTTTTTCCGTGTTTTTTTGCTTTAGTCAGTGCAGAATTAAGGGAAAAATAAATGAGTCCAAAAATTAGAATTAAGTTTAGTGTAAGGTAAGATAAGATCTCTATCGTAATCTAAGTTCATTTAAGTTAAATGTATGTCTATGTTATATTACGAGCGCGTTGTTCTCTCTCTCTCTCTCTCTCTCTCTCTCTCTCTCTCTCTCTCTCTCTCTCTCTCTCTCTCTCTCTCTTCTCTCTCTCTCCCCTCCGCGCACTCCGTGTTGTACTGAATAATGTCTCATTTTAGTATAACCACTAGATAGTTATTTGTTACTCTGTTAGTACATGAAGAATTAGAGCCAATCTTGTTTTTGGTGTTTTTTCAGAGGGTGGGAACGAATTAATTTGTATTTAGCTCATTTCTATGGGAAAAGTTGATTGAAAATACGAGTAAATCAACATGCGAGCTCGGTCCCGGAACGCATTAAGCTCCTATCTCAAGGCATTACTGTATTGACATTTATATATTGGCTGTATATGATAACAATAGGCTTTTTGATGATTCGATGATGATGTCCGAACAGAACAGATTTATATTGTATTGGATTCTTAATAATAAGATAGTTGTTGATTTAACTCAGACAAAGAAAGATGTGTTGACTCAGTGATATGGCACTTTGGGCCAAGTTTCAGCTCATTGTTTAGCCCTCGATCCATGATGTTTATCGTTTTGGTTCACTCTCACCTCTCTCATTGTCTCATTTTCGGCCACAGCAGGTAGCCATTGTCACGAGAAAAAAAAGACCAAAAGTATTTTATCCTACCTGCCTGCCTTCTACAAATGTCTAAATACAATAGGCCACCTATAAATGTGTTCCACTAAACATATATCATGTTAATGTACATTCGCTCGGTTGATAGCAATGGCGCGCTCACTGTAAGAGTTTGCTCAGGGATTTATTTAGAACTTTACATAAAATTACTATTTTTGGTTGGGGCGGTGCAAAATGTTTAATTCTTCTTTTGGGGGGACACAGAAAATCATTGAGAAGCACTGGACTAGTGGAATAATTGTTTTGGAAGCATAACAAAAGTCTCAATGACAATACATTTATTCATTCATTAATTTTCTGAACCGCTTATGCTCACAAAGGTCATGGGGTTGGGGGAGGGGGGGTGGGGGGTTGGATTGGGTCTCTTGTCTATTCCAGCCAACTATGGGCATCAGGGGGGAAACATCCTGAATTGATGTCCAGCCAATGGCAGGGCACAAGGAGACGGACAACCATTCACATTCATAACTAGGGTGAATTTAGAGTTTTTAACCAGCCTATGCTGCATGTTTTTGGAATGTTGGAGGAAACCGCAGTACCTGGGGAGAATATGCAAACTCCACACAATGAGGAAAGTCCTGGGATTTAACCCACAACCGCAGCACTGTCAGGCCAACATGCTATCCACTAGCAATCGACAACATCAAAGTAGCCCTTTGGTTGCTCTTTTCATCCCAAATACAGCTTGACATTTTTAAAAGTGACTTCACCACAATAAAAAATATAAAGACAGTAATACCTTGAGGTACGAGGTTAATGCGTTCTGGGACCCAGTTCTTATGTCAATTTACTCGTATCTCAAATCACTTTTTCACATAGAAAATAACTAAATACAAACTAATCAGTTCACACCCTCTGAAAAAACACCAACAGGATATTACAATGGAAAAACATATTTCTATTTATTCTAATTCACCTCCTACTCCCAAAGTAACAAATACTTTTCTAGTGGTTATGATTTTCAATACTAAAATGTGACATTATTCAGTACAGACAGACGGTAGCACGGAGAACAAGAGAAAGAGAAAGGACAGAAGAGAGACTTGACAGCAATGCGCTCGTAACATAACATAAACTTTAAATTTAACTTAAATGAACTTAGACTACCATACACACACACTTAAAAAGAAATTTTAATCTGACGTTAAACTAAATTACTTCTTGTGCGATAACCGCGGCTTTCGAGTCGGAACATCCTGATTCTCCATGCCTCAGAACCGAGGGTATCCCAGTTCATTTTTTTAAAATGATCGAAGCAGCCACGACTCGCTTTGAAGGATGGTGTCTTTTTCAAGTGCTTGCTTTGCTTTCAAGTCCATGTAGATTCTGTTGGCTTTTTCGCAGATTATTGGTTCAAGCTATCTCCAGTAAAGGTGAATGCGGCGGGAAAGACAGAGTGATGCTGTTCTCATAAGCAGCCTCTCGCATACTTGGCCACCTGGACGGCCGCATCGGGAACCATCTTGTATGCTTGTATCTCAAATTTGTCTCGTATCTCAAGGCAAAAATTTGCTCCGAATTTTCCTAGGATCTCAAATTTCTCGTATGTCGGGACACTCGTATCTCAAGGGATTAATGTACAGTGGCACCTTGACATACGAGCACCCCGACATACGAGCAATTCGAGATACGAGTAAAATTTCGAGCAAATAATTATCTCGAGATACAAGACAAATTTCGATATACGAGCAGACAGCGGACGCGAGATGCTGCTCATAAGAACATCATGGGCACTGTCTCTCTCTCCGCAACTCCCTCGTGTAATGTCTCTGGTCGCAACTCCCTCTTTGTAATGTCTCTGCGAGCACTGGGCGGAGCGTTGCATTTTTTTAGTGTTTTTTTTCCATTAGTCATTGCGAGGCGTACCACTGTATATAAAATATTGCTCTTTTTGAAATGGAAAATATTCTAAATTAAGTTTAAAAACAAAATTTGTCAGTTACCCTGTTTTTACTATTTCAAAATGTGAAATTTTGCGTGTGTGCGTGGTGGTAGTGGTGGGGGGGTCGATGTTAAATCTGGAATGGAGCATTGTGTGTTTGTGTATGTAAATTACAGCGGGGAAAGGGTAGACCCCCTAATTACTGCTGCAGTAATGGGATGAGAGATGCTCTGACAAAGGTTAATAGACCGGTTGTCCAGCAAGAAACCAAAACAAGGCGGAGCGGTTGAGTGAGAAAGAGAAAACCCATTCAAGGATAATAAAATGAAACATGGTAGAAGCTGACAAAGAAGTGTCAAAATTAAAAGTAATGAGAAGAAAGGGTTAGTAAAGGCACCAGTCCATCAGTCATTAACAAGATGACTGAAACCTCCAATTAGAATAAACTACTGACAGAGTTCATGTCCTTGTCAAAACAATTATTAAGGTTGTAAGTAGTCATTTGCACATCAAACAATGTTTGTGATTATACATTTTATTTGGAGGTCAATAAAATTATTAATTAAAGTATCTAACTCAAGTATATTTTACACCCTAAACTCAGATTGATTTGAAGATGACTTGCCACTTAGAATAAATAAAATCATAGATAAGGAACATCATCAAACAAAGGATAAAAGCATTTCTCCGAGTGTGTTTGTCTGGTACAGGTTGTCTGTTGACTGCTGCAGTAAAAGGTGATCAGACAGGGAGGGGCGATGGGAGTGTTGGAAGACGTCATCGGGAATTTAGAACAGCTTCTAGAGACAGTCAAGTAGATAGAAGACAAGCGTCTGATTGATCCGTGTCGTGCTCAAGGTTTGATTCACTAAAAATATCCTAAACGCCCCAATTACAGATGTCTGAACTAACCTGGAACCCTCAGCTTTATTTCACATGGTCATAGATCATTGTTCATTGGCATTTATTCATAATTTATTTGTCAGCGTGGTACAAATAGTCATATGCCTGTACAAATGGAAGGAGTCATTCACACTTAAATATATATATATATATATATATATATATATATATAAAATAATTCAATTCACCAACCATCCATTCACTCATTTTATGAACCGCTTATCCTCACAAGGATCATGGGGGGTGCTCAAGCCTATCCCAATTAACTGCGGGCACTAGGCGGGGGACACCCTGAATTGTTTCCCAGCCAATCGCAGGGCACAAGTTGACGGGCAACCATTCACGCTCACTCTCACACCTACGGGCAGTTTTCAACCAGCCTACCTTGGATGTTTTGGGGATTTGGGATGAAACCGTGGTACCTGGAGAAAGACCTGCATAAGCCCAGGAGAACATGCTAACTCCACACAGTGAGGACCAACCTGGGATCGAACCCACAACCCAGGACTCTGAGGCCAACGCGTTAACCATTTTTTCGCCGGGCCACCAATTAACCAACCAGTCTATAGAAAAAAGGAATCTAAATAGAATTTGATTACTCGCAATTTTTTTCTAGTTTCGATGTTTAATCAACCCGTTTGCCGTGCAACCATCACTTTCCCACTTGCTATGTAATATAATTCATTCATTTTCTGAACCACTTATCCTCACAAGAGTCAAGAGGGTGCTGGAGCCTATCCCAGCTGACATCAGGCATAGGGCCAGGGAGACCCAGAATTGGTGGACAGTCGACCGCAGGCCACGAGGAGACAGACAACCATTCATGCTCACACTCATACCTAGGGGCAATTTAAAATGTCCAAACAGCCTACCATGTATGTTTTTTGGAATTTGGGAGGAAACCGGAGTACCCAGAGAAAACCCACACAGGCCCGGGGAACATGCGAACTCCACACAGGAGGACCGACCTGGATTTGAACCAAGGACCCCAGAACTATGATGGTGAGATGCTAACCACTCATACACTGGGCCATATAAGCCATGCAAAACAATAATTATTGATTATTGATTAAGCTATTCAAATGAATTTAAAAAATGCAAAGACATTTTTTCAATGGGGTGGAGTTGCAACTAGCAGCTGGGTCCACATATGTACACATGCATGTAAACACACAACTTAAGTACTTATAATTATGTTACACACAGAAAAAATCATCAAACAACTCTGTGATTAACAAGGATCGAAGGCACATGAATCAGGAACTCACTTCCGGCCGGAGCTGATCAGCCATGATTCTAGGAATATATGATAACCTGCCCACAAAGAGGGCTTCATGTTGGACAGTCGTGCTCATTCCCCCCCAGTAGCTCCTCCCCAATTTCAAGTTCTCGTGTCTGCCTGGAGCACTCCGTTTTCAGGTCGGGATGGCGCCGTGCTCCCTTGTCACACCTGGTGGCCACCACCCTGAACGAGGCCTGAGCTGGCTCCACCACATCATGCTAACTTCGGTTCCTCCATCATGGAGATGCAGCTTCCTGATAGCAAGTGTGAGGTCCGCGAGGTGTTGGGAGATAAATCATGGGAAATTAACTCCAGCACAACAATTTAAAAAAAATCAGTTTCAGGAAGTGTATTGACATTTGGGGGGGATGTTTGGTTTACGCTGACATTTCATAACTTGCTTTTTGCAACCTGAATATTTTGTATGTAGAAGAATTCGTAAGTAGAGGTAACACTGTATATTTAAGTCTGTTAGTCAATATTCTCCAATGAGTACATCAATGGTAATGCAACTTCCTGATGACCACACTTTAACAATCATATATTGTAAAGTGTCCTGTTGTCCACCACACAGTTTTGATATTTATGGTTGTCTGTCTCCTCTTGCCCTGTGGCTGGCACCAATTCAGAGTGTCCGCCACCTGCGGCCCATAGATGGCATGGATGTTCCAGCACCTCACCTCCTCTCATATCTCATTTTCTGAACTGCTTTATCCTCATTAGTGTCGCAGGGCGTGCTGGAGCCAATCCAAGCTGTCTTGGTGGCCAGCCGATCGCAGGGCACAAGGACACGGACAACCATGCACACTCACACTGATACCTAGGGGCAATTTAGAGTGTCCAATCAGCCTACCATGCATGTTTTTGGAATGTGGGAGGAAACCGGAGTACCCGGAGGAAACCCACTCAGGGGAGAACATGCAAACTCCACACAGATGGATATGACCTGGATTTGAACCCAGGACCCAGAGCTGTGAGGCCGACGTGCTAACCACTCCCTCCACCGGGCCGCCGGCTCCAGCACCTCCTTCAATGAATGAATACAAATGGTATGATATAGCAAATGTTCAATAATACTCAAAATATGTGATCATAGTGTTAATATTTTAAATTGGTATTCACACTGGAAAATATCTTAAATATAAATCTATACAGCAAAATATTCTACATTTGATAATTGCAAAAATACAACCTTGTTTTGTGTTTGAAAAAAAAAGTAGTCTGGTTTTAAAATAAATTTATATATAACTGTATCTATTAGGGAACAAGTAAATACATTTCAGTACAATACACTATTAAAAACACCTGACACATAAGGGCAGACATGTATTCATTCATCAAAAATTTGAATAATAATTGGAGACAACTAATTAAAAAAAATTGTCAATAATAATCCAAACACTCCAAAGCAAAATAATTACATTTTGCTCTGGGACAAATCCTAGGAAATATGTTAAGGACGTGAATGTATAAATGCCCAGTCACTTGTGGAGCTGCCTGGAAGCCAGGTGAGGACAGGGTCGGATCACTAAAATGAAAAACTGATTGTGTTGTCTGCTTTTGCAAATAATTAATCTGATTGATTCTGACTGCGTGCTTTCTGATTGGGATTTCATCAAAATGTTATTTACATAGCACGCCCCTCTTCTCATAAATAAAACAACAATTAAAACGGTCATTTGCATTTAACGTTACATAAGCTGTCAGGTTCGCCATTAGACGTTCTCGAGTTCAGGCACAAATAAAGAGGAAAAGACAGTGTTCTGGATTTTCACTTGCAAGGACAACAGCCGTTGAGACAGGTTCCCAACTCCGTTATGAGTCTAATACATGTGTACCAAAACACGTCCACAATAGTAAAAACAGAAGCGTCAGGAAGCCTTATGGAGCATCCGTGGTGGAGGCCAGATGCCGCAGGTGCAGTTCCCAGCAGTCCGAGGCGTCCTGGCTCCACTTTGTTTAGGCTTCCAGGAGCAAAGCTTCTGCTTTGTTGCAAGTAAGTATAATAATAATAACTAAGGGTGAGCAAGCATTCTATAGTAGCAAGGGCGTATTGTTCGTTGCAAGCAAATGTATAATAATATGAAATAAAAACTGTCATACACAAAATTAGGAAGTGCAGGAAATTAAAGGTGCCTAAAGGTAAAAGGTAGCCATATTTTGTGACCAAATAAATATGACCAAAGTCTAACATTTAAATAATAAGGTTACAGGTAGGGTGGCAGCAAAATTCAAATTTTGGGATTTTAGAAATATCGAGGCCAAAATTTAAATCCAATTAGAAAAATCGAGGGCTAAAGCCCAAAACCAAAACCTATTATTGTTCATTCCATTTCATTTTCTGAACCGCTTATCCTCACAAGGGTCACGGGGGGTGTTGTACCCTATCCCAGCTGACTTCAGGCACAAAGCCGAGGACACGCTGAATTGGTGGAGAGCCAATGAAAGGGCATGAGGAGACAGACAACCTCACACTCATACCTAGGGGCAATTTAAAGTGTCCAACTAACCTGCCATGCATGTTTTCTGAATGTGGAAGGAAACAGGAATGGAGACAACCCACGCAGACCCAGGGAGAACATGCAAACTCTAAACAGGAGGACCGACATGATTTCAAAGCCAAGAGGCCAGAAACATTAGGCCGACACGCCAACCTGTTTGATAATTTTAAAATAGGAACACTCGGTTCTGAGGCATGGAGAAGCCAGGAAGTTCCGACTGGAAAGCCGCGGTGGAATACATTAACATCTTTTCCTCGGTTATTGCCCGAGAAGGTTTAAATTCAGTGTAACGTAAGATTAAAACGTATTTTTATGTGTGTGTATAGCAGTGGTGGACCGTCAGGGCCTGCAAGGCCTTCTCTGCTGGCCTAAAAAAATATCTGAATCACAGAATGATGTTAATTATGTTTTGTCCATGAATACTTATTAATAATTCCAAATTGTCTGTCAGCTTCCTTTCATTGCTTTTCCCCTGGTTGTGCCGCTTCCAGATGTGTGTTTTCATATTTAAGCATCTAACCAATCATATTTCAGCTATTTGTTACCAGGGTCAGAAATCTGCCTTGAGGCCTTCACAATCAGTTCTGCCGTCTCTGCTGCATAAAACAAGTGGCGATAAAACTGTTGCTTTAACCAATCAGAATTTGATTTGGCGACTCCAAGGCCTTCTCGCAGGCGTAGGGATACGTCATTGCTTTCTCGCAGGCATAGGGATACGTCATCGGTTTGACCAACTATGATTGGCTAGTGATAGAGTGGACTAGCCAGAGCTACCAAACTGTATCTGGAGCGAGCTGCACAAGCAAATATATTGTTGTGATTTTTTATGTGTCGTAGCTGCAGTAGAGGTTTTATAGCCATAAAATAGTTTTTGATGGTTGGATTGATTCCGACAGCTGAAGGTGTCGCTAGGAAATTCACGGACCGCCACTGGTGTATAGTAATCTAAGCTCTCTCTCTCTCTCTCTCTCTCTCTCTCTCTCTCTCTCTTTCTCTCTCTTTCTCTCTCTACGCTACGCACGCCACGCAACCGTCTGTCTGTACTGAATAATGCCACATTTTAGCAGTGACGGGCCATCAGGGCCTTCAAGGCCTTCTCTGCTGGCCTAAGAAATATCTGAATCATATATTATATTTTGTCCATCAATACTTATTATTCCAAATGGTCTGTTAGCTTCCTTTCATTGCTTTCCCCCCTGGTTGCACTTCTTCCATATGTGTGTTTTCATATTGAAGCATTTAACCAATTACATTTCAGCCATTATTTGTTGCCAGGATCAGAAATCTGCCTTAAGGCCTTCGCACAATCAGTTCTGCGGGCTCTGCTGCATTAAACAAGACTGTTGCTTTTAACCAATCAGATTTCGAGTTGGCAACACCACAATGCTTTTTCGCAGGCATTACCATCTCGCTGGCTTAGGGATATGTCATTGCTTTCACCAACTATGATTGGCTAGCTATAGAGTAGGCGGGCCACAGCCATAGTGAGGCAGCCAGCTATCAAACTCCACCCACAATGGCTGACGCAGGAAAACAAATGGATTTGGTTGCAGATTTGCTGGCAAAGCCATTTTCCAGACGGAGTTTTCCAGAAAAAAATGGACATCATTAAGAAAGGGAGGTCAACTCCGAAGCTAGCAAGCCTGTTACAGCTGGGAAGAGGGTGTGTCCGCCACTTTCAGTGCGCTAACTACGAGCGCTATGCCTGGCTCACGGGCTCCGAGCAACACTGCAAATTACATTGCTGGGAGTGGGTTAGGGTTAACCCATTACCACCTGTCCACTAATAAAGTATTTAGTGGCACTTCGGGCAAAATACAAAACAACCTGATCACTGCTATTGCTGAAGTGATGGAGGAAGAGATCAGAAGCGAAATAATTGTGTACAGTTAAAAAGGATTTTTGGTGACTATATTCCTAAATAATATTTCAATTGTGGGCCAATTTCTGATATCTGAAAAGCTCCAGTGTTTGTATTTAAGCTCCAGTGTTTGTATTTAATCACTAAATGCTGGTAGGAAGTGGATTTTACATCATTTTAGTGCAATTTTTACCATTTCGCGTATGGACGTATCGGCGTTCATCGCTGTCTTTTTCCCGGGGAAATGATACTCCAGGCCCGGTTCTGATGTCTAAAAAGCTCCAGTATTTGTATTTAATGAATAAATGCTGTTTTCGGCTGGATTTTACCCCATTTTCGGGCAATGTTTGCCGGTACGCCATTGACGTTCATCGCTGTCTTTTCCTGGGAAAATCACCCCCCAGCCCGGTTGTAATGTCTGAAAAGCTCCAGTATTTGTATTTAATCATTAAATGCTGCTAGGAAGTGGATTTTACCCGTTGAATGCGCTACGAGAAAATGCACGGACCGCCACTGCATTTTAGTATTGAAGATCATAATGTCTAAATAGGTCTTTGTTACTTTATGAGTAGGTGGTGAATTAGACCAAATAAAAATATTATTTTTCCACTGTAATATCTTGTTTTTGGTGTTTGTTCAGAGGGTGGGGACGACTTAATTTGTATTTGGGAGAATTTGATTTGAGATAAGAGTGAATTGACATACGAGCTCGGTCCCGGAACGCATTAAGATCGTATCTCAAGGTATTACTGTAGTGCAGGGGTCTCAAACTCGCGGCCCGCGGGCCAACTGCGGCCCCCGGGACAATAATTTGCGGCCCCGTCTTAATATGAAAGATTAATGTTCGTGCGGCCCGCAAAATTGATATGAATGACACTTGTTGTGTTCGGAGCTGAATGAACCAATCAAGGTGGGGTATACGGCTCTGGAGGGCGGGACATCGGCCGGGCTGTCCAGTGCCTCGCTCACTCACTCATTCATTCCTCCAATCAGCTGGGCGGAGGAGAAGCCGTGAAGCCGATCACTCCGCTCGGCGCGCACAGTCCTCCGCTGCTCTCAGCATAGAACTGAATGAAGCGCTATGATCCGTGATCCAGCCTGTCTGTAGCCATTTCTACGAGTGAAACTGAAACTTAACAGTAAGTGCGTTACACATGACACTTGAGAAATTCAGAGAACTGCCGTAATCCAATGCGATCGGAGAGCGAAAGTGCACATGCGCCACAGACCCGCGCGACTGAAAGTTAAAGTTCAACCCGAGACTCATTCCAAGTGGAAACACATATTACAGAGCCCCAGAGATGTCTCTTTCAAAGCCTGCCGTGAAGAGAAAGGTCGGTGATGAGTACAGACAGTTTCAAGAAAAGTGGGGAGTGCAATATTTCTTTGTTGAGCACAGGGGCACCCCGACATGTCTCATTTGCACTGAAAAAGTTGCGGTGCACAAGGAATACAACTTGAAACGTCATTATACTACGAGACATGCTGAGGAGTACGAAAAATACCAGGGACATGAGAGAGCCAACCAGGTTGCCAGTCTTAAAACACGTCTTCTGAGGCAACAGGGTTTCTTCAAGAAGGCTACCAAAGACAGTAATGCAGCAGTCGAAGCTAGCTACGCCGTTTGTGAGTTGATTGCTAAAGCAGGAAAGCCATTCACAGGTGAATTTATCAAAAAGTGCATATTACAGGCTGCACATTTTGTCTGTCCAGAAAAGAAAAGTCAGTTCAACCACATCAGCCTTTCTGCCAACACCGTGGCAGAGCGCATTTCTGACCTGTCAAGTGACATTTATGATCAACTGTGTGAGAAAGCACAATGTTTCAGTGTATATTCAGTGGCTCTTGATGAGACCACAGACATCACAGACACTGCCCAGCTCGCAATATATGTCCGTGGTGTTGATGAGAATTTTGAAGTGATGGAGTTGCTCACAGTAATTCCAATGCATGGCAGACCACCGCTAAGGAAATATTTCACCAGCTGTGTGATGCCATTGAGAATGCCAGTTTGCCATGGAAGAGCTTTGTTGGAATAACAACCGATGGAGCCCCATCAGTGACAGGGAGGAAGAATGGACTGGTAGAACTTGTTAAAAAAAAACTGGAAGAGGAGGTTGTGGAGGAGGCCATAGCTCTGCACTACATTATCCATCATCAGGCCCTTTGCAGCAGATGCCTGAAGTTTGACAATGTGATGTCTGTCGTTGTGAAATGCATCAACCAAATCAGATCCAGGGGCTTAAAGCACAGAAGGTTCCGTGCTTTTTTGGAGGAAATGGAGTCAGAATATGGGGATGTGCTCTACTTCACTGAGGTTTATTTCATTATTTTTTGTTAAAAAATAAAGATATTTGATAACGTTGGAATGTTTTATCAGCGCTTTTCTTGTGGAAATCCTGATGCGGCCCAGTCTCACCCAGACTCTGCCTCTTGCGTCCCCCAGGTAAATTGAGTTTGAGACCCCTGCTGTAGTGTAAATTACTTGTCAAACTCTTGGCCAATTAAGAATGTCATATGTTTTACTACCTTGCCTATGATGTTTTTTTTGTTTTGTTTTGTTTTTTAGCAGACCAGGCCAAACAGGAAGTATAGTTAACTTTGAGAAACCTAGCTCGGAATGACAGACATTCACTTTTCTTTTCTTCTGCCTGACTGATTTAGGGGAAATATGACTGCTAGTTCCATGACCCTGCAACGGTAAAACACAATTGACCCCCCCCCCGGCACACACATACACACGCACACAGAACTAGGTATCAAAGTCTTCATTTGTAGGAATATGAGTTACCTCGACAAAAAATGGGGGTCCACGGGGTGTCCTTGAAGCTGACTGGCTTTAAGCTGTCAAACGATCAGAGAGGTAGCAAGGAATACCCCCCAATCCCTCCGCAAAATCAATTTCAATCAACACCGAGACGCAATATTGTCAAATGTCAAGTCCACCATGGCCCTCGGCCCTGTGGAGCAGCAAAAAATTATTCTTGACAGCCACTTGGCGACTTAATTAAGTGCCCCAAAAATGATGGGAAGTGAGAAGGATGGCTGTGTGGAACAGGAAGGGGCGATTTATAGTCAAAATGCCTCGATCGCCCAATTGCAGTTTTTTTTTAGGTTGACTTGTATTGACAGGTACTCAGATGGAAGAACCTCAGGATAAATTTAGGGGGAGAGGGGGTCTCAACCTTGGAATAAAAGAGAAGAGCTAAAGAAAACATCTTGGTATTATTACAAAAAAAGGGGACTAAGAAAAATACCCCGATTAAAATTTGTTGTAAAAATTGGGGTTACAGATGGCAACAATCCACTTCTAGGCTTTAGTAATTCATTAGCTGCAATTGAATGATAAAAAAAATGCCCCAAATAGAATGTAGATTTCTGAAATCGGGGTAATACATAGCCACAGCCCACTCCTATGCATCCGTGATTTATGAGCAGATAAATGCAATTGAAGCATGTCGGCCTCACAGCTGTGGGGTCCTGGGTTCAAATCCAGGTCACGTCCATCTGAGTGGAGTTTGCATGTTCTCCCCGGGCTTGCGTGGGTTTCCTCCAGGCACTCCGGTTTCCTCCCACATTGCAAAAACATGCATGGTAGGCTGATTGGACACTCTAAATTGCCCCTAGGTATCGGTGTGAGTGTGCATGGATGTCCGTCTCCTTGTGCCCTGCGATCGGCTGGTCACCGATTCAGAGTGTCCCCCGCCTCTGGCCCGGAGACAGCTGGGATTGGTTCCAGCACCCCCTGCGACCCTAATGAGGATAAAGTGGTTCAGAAAACGAGATGAGATGAGATAAGTGCAATTGAATTTGAAAACAAATTAACACTATTTAAATACCAAGATATGACGTGCCGTCAAGTGTCCTTGGCTAAATGACGTTGCAGATAGGATTTATGACAAGGCAATCTAATAATGTCTCTGTTACGAGGAGTCACAATCAAGTTTGAGGTATTTCAAATTAGATCTTTTTTTCTTAAATATAAATACATCATAGCCATAGCCATAGTGGTTCAGAAAATTAGATGAGATGAGAAGCATTTTTTCATTAAATTGTTAACTTTATATTCTGCAACTTGGTTATAATACAATATATATGTATCACACTTGCTTACATTTGCAAAACTAATGGCAAGGAATGGTTAATCAAGATTTGATGGACAGATCAGGTGAGTAATGGATACAGGACTTTGAATAGGAAAGCCAGTTGACAACTTTTCAGCAATAGCACAGATGACACACACACACGGACTTGTTATTGAAATGATTGCTCTGGAAATAAATCACATTTCGATTGACTAGTAATTGCAAGGGATTGATCAACACAGTTCCCTCTGGGATTTTCCTTTTGTTCACAATACACACATGCACACACTCACTGGCTATGGATGATGTGCCTAAATCTCAAGGGAATAGTAAGAACTGATTGAGCGAATCAGTAAACATGAGCTGCTGATTGTCCCTATGCAGATGACAAAAATGGGGGGAAGTGGGTGGAAAGGGTTGATGCAGAATGATGACAGAATGCAACAACATTCTTAACAAAAAATAAACTAAATTTCTGATTGGACTATTGCCTCTGCAATACGACATATTCATATCTCACGTAAAAAAAGTGAGATTATGCTTAAGTTGGGTTCTTCCTGGTGCAAAGTCGACAAATATTTGCCAAATGAACATTTCTGATCAAACCGGCAATCGGTCACCCGTCGGAGTTGCGTTTCTCTCGGGTTAAAGTGTGATTTATAAATAGCCGGAGGTCATTATGAAGTGACGGGCTCTTCTTAAGTCTCAATGACAATGGCCTTTCTTTTACCATTCTTTGTGTGATACGGACAAGCACGTTGTCAATACAGAAATGCCTCAACACTCAACTACAATATAAATGAGCATGTGCCATGACACATGCGCACTCCAATCACAATGCCAATTGATTCCCATACACTCTAGCATGTATACTTACAGATGCTTGTCAGTACATATATACATTCCTTTGATTAGTACATAACATAATGTAAAACATACCCCTCTTACACATATGCACATAATAATTTAGTTTCTTGCTTTTATACACCTAAGGGTGTAGTGTGTAAATAAGCGTGAGTGCACTCGTATAGGTGGGTCACAACATCCATTCATCTGGACCTGCCTTGGGTCATCATCATACAGACACACACAGGTTATCCCGTTCACACAACAGCTACACCACCAGCTTCCTTTTTTGGGGGTGTTGTCTTTCTCCCTGGGGAGCACGCGCATTCATCGGCACACATTCACTCTTCCAGCCCGCAGCCATCATTTAGTAGTCTATGTTCAGCAATTGTTTTTAGATGTGTAACACCGGACATGACAAGAGGAGACCTGGGATGACAGAACACTGTCCAGAGGTCAGTTTGTGCGCGTGCGTCCATGCATGTGTGCCCTAATGCTTTCAAGCACCTGAGGAGGCCTGCAGATGCTCCTCACCTCCTTTTGCCTTTAAGTCCTGCCTATTAGCAATACAAGGAAGCGTTATGTGGGCTCATTGTATTTTGATTTGAGCATTTTCAAAGTTCCGTGTAACCACAATACTCCTTCCTGTTTGTCAATAGCTGCTTCTCAATCTGAATTGTTACAGTGATTAAACCTTTTGACTTAATAATAATAATAATTATATTTTTTAAAAATCGAATATGTTAAACCTTGCTGAGCTAAACGGGCAAATATAGTGGAAATTACAGGCTAACACGAACGATACCATTTAAAATAATCCCAAATCGAGAAGTTGTAAAAATTTAAATAAGACACAGCACCACACATCGCTTAACAAAATCAAAATCGTGCTCAGGAATCCAAATCATTACTGTGCATCATCTCAAAGTCATATGGTAGCAAAACACACAGCACAGCTAAAGGCAAATGTTTAAATGCCAAACTTTAGTCAAATCTGCATGCCGAAATAGTATTTTTTTACTTCTCTTACAAAAAGACGTTAGTGATAGCTTAAAGAAAAAGAAAAGACATTTCAAGTGCATTTTTGGCTTTATACTGGCTCAAATTTGGTTTAGTTGGGGGCAATGTGAATTGCTCACATGGTGAATAACATTTGAAATGTAATTTTCAAAATATGTAATGCACGGTATTTTGTGAAGCTTCCATGATCAACTTTCCAGTTCACTCTCATTTATCTCTTTGAGTCAGAAAAACGTAGATTGCACAGACATACTCAACAGAGTGCACGTGCCCGCTGGTTTGCAATTTCGAATCACGGACACACCTTTTATGTTTTGAAATATTAATAAGTAGCCTTGCAACATTAATATCATAAATGGTTTACAAGAACACTTAAATAAAGTCTCGCTATTACACCCACCACCCCCCTCCTTCCCCGCAGCTGTTATTTTGTTTTTCATTTTAGTAATGGATTCATCTGTGGGGGGAGCATGTTTGGGGTTTGAAAAGGAACAAGAAGATTAGAGAGTGGGTGCACAAATAAGTATCATCTTAACTTTTGCAACCAACCAAGTTGTGTTTTTGATTTGTGTGACTATTGGGTGATAAAATTGTGTTTTTGTAAAGGAGCCTGCTTAAAACTTGAAAGTCAGCATAGATTTTTAAGGAATCATGAGGATTTTTCTTAAAATGTCGACTTATCTGTTCAAATAGTAACATAAACATTATAAAATAAGGTTTATGAGGCATGTAAAGATTGTGCATTTTATCTGATGGGAGATGCACAATGATTTATGACTTCTTAATGGTTTTGCTTACTATGATTTTATATTTACACACAGTAATCACGGGTTTCCAAAGCAAGACAGCATTTGACATGAATGTTTGTGTAAACGTCTTTTTATTGGCATATTAGTATAAACAAGTTCAATGTTGTAAATGACTATCTGGGTAAACAACTGTTTGTAGGCAAATTAACGTAAATGGGTTTAATTGTAAAATGACAAGTTATGTACAGTGGTACCTCGACATACGAGTGCCCCGACATACGAGCAATTTGAGATACGAGTACAATTTTGACCAAATATTTATCTTGAGATACGAGACAAATTTTGACATATGAGCAGACAGCGGACGCGAGAGGCTGCTCATAAGAACATCATGGGCACTGTCTCTCTGGTCGCAACTCCCTCGTGTAACGTCCCTCTGGTCGCAACTCCCTCAGGTAATGTCTAATGAGCACTGGGCATATTGTGAAACAGTAATTTTTTATCTTATTTTTCTCTAACATGAACCAGGATTTGTTTGGTTTCTAGGGCATCAACTTTTGGCAACGTAAAGTCTGCGTGTGTAAAATTAAGATATTTAAGTAATATTTGGAGAAAAGTCATAAAATTATCAGATTAAAAACATTACATTACTTCTTTTTGCATCACTCGAACTGGAAGTTGTTCAGGGTCCGCAGACATCAACTTTTGGTGACATTAGGTCAGTGTGAAAAATTAGATTTTAGAATAATTTTGGAGGTTTATGTGATTCCTGCTGATAAAACTTTGATCAGAATGACTATTCTTATTATAGGCGAATATAGGCGACATAGTTTTAAATTAAGATGTTGGTGTCCCTTGAGATTTTTTTAATGCAAAAAAATGTGCTGCAGCTCAACAAAGGTTGGGAAACAGATGCAAATTTTAATTCATGTAATGTATTTGTTTCTAAAACTGCTTGATTCTTTATTTTCTCAAATTAGTTTGACAGTTTTGAACACGCAATATTGTAGACCAAAAATGCCTAACCTTTTTAAATTTACATTTGAAAAATGCATTCAATTTAGTGAATTAATTTACACATTTCAACACATTTAGGTTAGATATGGGATTGTTTGAGCGAGCACTGGCCACATATTTATTATGTTGTAGTACAGTAAAATACTCAGCAAAAATAAAGTGTGTGTCTGTGTGTATGTTTTAGTGGACAATGTTTATGTTGTCAAACAAAAGCCCGGGATGTTTTAGTGTGTCTATCTAGTGTTTGACAAGATTTATGCTCGCTGAGAGCCCAAGAGGCCAATTCAAAGTTTTTAAAGGATGAGAAGAGGATTAGAACCCAATAGAGAAGGATTAGCTTCCTATTCTCTTTTAGTCACTCACATAGCAGGTGTAACCTACACACACATTTTTCATGTGTTATCAGTAGAGCAAGAAAGTTCCATATGGATAAATGTTTTCCTCGGTGACTCTTTACACGAGATGCAATATCGATAAACAATGTGGAATGGTCTTGCGTATTTATTTATTGTATGACAATACAGATTTGAGTTAGGATCTCATTTTCTTAAAAAAAACACAATTTTTAAAGACATCTGACTACCTTAAGGTGATCTTTCTCCTAAAGCTCTTTTCCTAATTAGTCTCAATGGATAACTACGACCTACAGTATCCAAGATAACTAACATGTTGGGTAAATGGTCACCAAAAAGTATGAGCTCTGTAATAATATATTTATACCTAATATGAATGTAAGACTCCATCAGAAGACCAGTAAAGGGATCGCTTACATGAAAAAATAAAAGACCATTTGACCTCGTCGTTACTCAAGTAAAGCATCCTTCAAAAAGATGAATAATTGTCGTGTGGTTGCGTGGGTGCATGTCTGTTAGTGTGTCACTGGGCTGTTTTGGTGGAGGAATGGAGAAGAGTGATCGAATGACTTAGACTGAGGTTCATCAAAGTCAACATGTGCAAGAGCCCTCATTTTTCATTGGCACACCTGCGACAGCCAAGCCCACCTTAGAAAGAAAAATGAGCAAGACAAAGAAAGATTGTGACAGAGAAAGACAGTAAGAAGAAAACTCAAGGAAGAGTTGTCTAAAAAAAGCAAGGGTTCGAGGGGGAAAACACCGGTCGGCGGGACAGTTTGAACGACAGCTTTCTCCCTATTACATTTCACACCTGGACGCTCGCCACACTGCCTGGAGTTGGGAGTAGCAAGTACGAGGTGTGTGTGGTGTGCCTTGTTTTGCTCAAGGGAGAAAGACAGGCAGAGAAATAAATTATGAGGACGTTATTACAACACGTTTACCTTATTTTTGGCTCGGGGGGGGAATAAAAAGGACACACAAACCCAAGTGTTGAACTTCTTTGTAGAGCACATTCTAAAATACAAACAGACACTCCCCAAATGCAAGCTGGAAGCCGATCGGTTCACATTTGGCATTTTTTCCAATAAAGACATTTGATCATGCAGTCAATCTGTTGCATTGATTAAAACTTTTAAAGAAACTAAAACCTTGCTGGTTGTCAATTAGCACGGACAAGTTGCTCTTGTACATTGATCTTTTAACCTTTTTTTGTTGTGCCGTATTTTACAGAACACACAGCCAAAACAATCAGGTATCTATAGCATCATCAAACAAGCTCACAACTTCTCACTGACAATCCTATTCCGTTCTGAGTTTAAATAAAACAAGCAGCAGATAATAAAAAACAAGGGAATCATAATTTACTCATGTTTGTTTGTGGTTTGTCAGGTGACATCTTCGCTAGGATGTGAACATCATAACCGTGCAATGTCCACCGCAGTTCTTGTGATTGTACACACATGGCTTGCCGTTGCTCCCGGCCATAGAATGCCACCATCCAACTGCTATGCTATACTGAATCCATCACTCAGCTCCCGTCACACAGATACACAGTTAAAGACACACACTTGCAAGTAAAGACACGTATAAATAGGCACGATGTGACAGAAGGATACTCGGACACACATCGTCAAGCGAAACCACATATCACTAGCGTGCACGCTCTTATTCAGACAGATGGTTTACGCTAGAAATGAACCTAATCCATCATCCAGATCACACAAACAAAAACAGAAGACATTATCACCTTCACAGCTCACCTGTTATCACTGTGAGATCCATACTTGCTGGACATGGAGTCTTTGAGAGGAATTTCAAGAGATGCATATGCTAATGAATAATCATTCGCTCATTTTCTAAAATTCTTATCCTCACAAGGGTCACAAGGGGTGCTGGAGCCTTTCCCAGCTAAGTACAGGCACCAGCCGTGGGAGACAATGAATTGGTGGCCAGCCAATCGCAGGGCACACGGTGAACGACAACCATTCACGCTCACACTCATACGGGCAGTTTAGAGTGTTTTAAGCAGTCTACCCTGCATATTTTTGGGATGTGGGAGAAAACCAGAGTGCCCAGAGAAAACGCACACGAACCCGGGTAGAACATGCAAACTCCACACAGTAAGGACCAACCTGGGATCAAACCCTCGACCCCGGAAATGTGAGGCCGACGCACTAACTATCGGGCCGCATATCAAAATGATTCAAATAATGTCTGTTTTTACACACAATACGTACATGCAATACTTATAATAATCGTTTTTATAGCCTGCAGTTTTAAACATTACATATAAAAATGTATTTCTGTTGACCAATTTCGTCATACGCAGTTTCTGGGTGTGATGACAAGTAGGCTTTTTTTGTTGTTGATAATGACGACAGGGCCTATGTCCGATTATTATTATTATTATTACTAGTTACTGTATCCTTCCAAGACAATTACTCTTAAATCTTGCAATTAAAATTTAAAGTGTAATGTTTACAAGCATACAGTAATACCTTGACATACAAGTGTCCCAATATACGAGAAACTTGAGATACACGGAAAATTCCGATCAAACTGTTGCCCAGAGATACGAGACAAATTTGAGATGCAAGCATTCCAGATGGTTCTAGATGCGGTATGCGAGTATGCAAGAGGCTGCCTGAGAACAGCATCGCTCTGTCTTTTTCGCTGCATCTTCCTCACATAAAGATATTACGATTACAGGGACGTACCGGTTGCATTTTTTACTGAAGATAGCGTGACCGAGTCGATAATCTGGGAAAAAGCCAGCGGAACCTATATGGACTTGAAAGCAAAGCAAGCATCTGAAACAGACACCAGTGAAACCCTTCAAAGCGAGTCGTGGATGGTCGATAATTTTAAAACACGAACACTCTGTTGTCCCCCCGACGAGTCATTACCTTGTCGTGGTGGTGGGTTTTGTGTGTCCCAGTGATGCTTGGAGCTATCTGTCTGTTGTGTTGGCATATGCACCAAACAGCAGTTCAGAGTACCCACCCTTTTTGGAGTCATTGGGGGGGGGGGGGGGTGCTGGAGAGTGCTCCTTCGGGACACTGCCTCGTTCTGCTGGGAGACTTCAATGCTCACGTGGGCAATGACAGTGAGACCTGTAGGGGAGTGATTGGGAGGAATGGCCTCCCTGATCGGAACCCGAGTGGTGTTCTATTGTTGGATTTCTGCGCTCATCGTGGATTTACAATAATGAACACCATGTTCAAGCAGAAGGGTGTCCATATGTGCACTTGGCACCATGACACCCTAGGCTGCAGTTTGATGATCGAGTTTGTGGTCGTGTCATCGGACCTGCAGCCACAGGTCTTGGACAATCGGCTAAAGAAAGGGGCGGAGCTGTCAACCAATCACCACCTGGTTGTGCGTTGGCTCCGATGGTGGGGACGGATGCCCGTGCGGCCGGGGACACCCAAACGTTTTGTGAGGGTCTGCTGGGAATGCCTAGCGGAGTCCCCTGTCAGAAGGAGTTTCAATTCCCACCTCCGACAGAGTTTCTTCCATGTCGGGGAAGAGGCGGGGGACATTGAGTCCGAGTGGACCATGTTCCGTGCTTTTATTGCTGAGGCAGCAGACCGGAGCTGCGGCCGCAAGGTGGTCGGTGCCTGTCGTGGCAGCAATCCCAGAAAGCGCTGGTAGGCACCAGTGGTGAGGGACTCCGGAGGCAGCTCACGGGTACCGGGTGGCCAAGCAGCATGCAGGTCTGGTCGTCTCAGAGGCAAAAACCCGGGTATGGGAGGAGTTTGGTGAGGCCATGGAGAACGGGTGTTCGCCCAACCAGTCGTCATCTGCCTTTTGGACTTGGAGAAGAGACTGTGCCCCTGGGCAGTCTTGTGGGGGGTACTCCTAGAGTATGGGGTTCCGGAACCCCTGTTGCACGGAGTCCGGTCCCTTTATGACCGGTGTCAGAGTCTTGTCCGCGTAGCCGGCAGTAAGTCAGATCCTTTTCCAGCTGGGGTTGGACTCCGCCAGGGCTGCCCTATGTCACCCATTCTGTTCATCACTTTTACGGACAGAATATTTAGGCGCAGCCGTGGTGTTGAGGGGGTCAAATTTGGAGGCCTCAGTATTGCATCCCTGCTTTTTCCAGATGAGGTGGTTCTGTTGGGCCTCCCTGCTGAAGCTGCTGCCCCCGCGACCTGACTTTGGATAAAGCGGGAGATGAGATGAGAACACTCGGTTGTGAGGCATGGAGAAGCCAGGAAGTTCAGGCTTGAAAGCCGCGATGGAATACATTAACATCTTTGTCTCGGTTTAAATTTAGTGAAACGCTAGATTAAAACTTATTTTTAAGTGTATGTGTATAGTAATCGAAGTTCATTTATGTTAAATTTAAAGTTTATGTTACGAGCGCGTTGTCGTCAAGTCTCTCTCCTGTCACTTCTCTCTCTCTCCGTCTCGTTCTCCCTCCATCTCTCTCTCTCTCTCTTTCTCTCTCTCTCTCTTCGCGGATTCCGCGCTACCATCTGTCTGTACTGAAATATGTCACATTTTAGAATTGAAGATCATAACGTCTAGACAGGTATTTGTTCCTTTGTGAGTAGGTGATGAATTAGGACAAATAAAAAGATGTTTTTCCATTGTAATATCCTGTTTTTGGTCTTTTTTCGGAGATGGAACGGATTAATTTGTATTTATTTCATTTGTATGGGAAGAATTGGTTTGAGATTCGAGTAAATTGACATACGAGCTCGATCCTGGAATGCATTAAGCTCGTATCTCCAGTTATTACTGTATATAATGTATTTTAAAATACAATGTTAATACTGCATTGAATTAAAACAATTTATGTAACTGACTGATGTGTCATTTTACTGGAAAACTGGAAAAGCCTACAACGTATGAGCTTGCATAACCCCTGACCCCCAGCGGTTTCTGTCCACATACCAAAAAAACAAGCATATGTTGGTATTTGGCCAGTTCAGGATCTACTCCACTTTCTTCTTGTCAGTTGTTGTCATCCCCACAACCCTTGTGACAAGAAGCATTACAGTTAATGAATCGATGGATTTAGAGAACATTCTAATAAACAGTCAGTTCGTCAGATTGCTTGTTCCCTCCTATAACCTTTGAAATAAAATGACTTAATTATTCAAATGGCAGTGCTCTGACAGATTTGGCTTTGGAAACAACAAACACACAACATTCCTTCAGAGAAGCACTGACTTCCATGTTTGACAAATGCTGGCTGCCAGCGCTCCAGTCGTGTCTAAGCAGCCTGCTGAAGGCTATAGACTAGCAGACATTCATGACTCTCTTGTTACTGGGCCATAAATTCAGCGGATGGCTCCTGTCTCTGCGTATTGATCCGCTCCGTCACCTTGAACCTCACTATTGACACATGGGGCGACGCTGAGAGGGAAAAAGCGGCAATTTACAGACCCTCAATTGTGACATTCATCGATGATGTCACAACAAGGGCACGACGCTTTGGGACACACAGACATTGATATCGCTCACCAAAGGATTCAACCCATTTGTTTGCACCAAAGCACACACACACCAAATAAAAGCCACCCTAAACAGCACTTAATGGTACACTGTTGGCTTGTGTGTGAGCTGACAGGCACATTGTATCTAAGATTGGTTGAGTGCATGTGTGCGTTTCACCTCTGACAGCCTATCTAATGCCTTCTGTCCTCTTGCTCCCCAGACAGATGGCTCACTGGACCATGTCATTAGTTGAGTACAGTTAGCCTTTATAATGTCATATTCAATACATATTAACACATATTAATCGTACAATGCACAGAACGAAACGTCTGTTCACTGATGAAACTCCAATCTCTAACTAATTTCTATGCTGCGTAAATAAATAGAAAAGCCCCCACCATGTCCTTTGTTTTAAAATTCAAAATGCCACAGTTGTTTTTTTTTTCCCGAGCCATAACTGTATTGATTTTTAGTAGTAGTGGGGGAAAAAACTGACAGTTTTTCAGCCTCCTCTGCATTTATATCCGACTGCTAATGTAAAAATAATGTGTTTCTTTTTATCTTCATATTGTGGTATTATTATCCCATTGGAAATCATGAAAAAACAAATCAACCTTGAATTTACAAAACATCTCCGTTTAGGTATTTTTGAAGTAAAAGTTATACAGTTTAAATTCAATCTAGCAAGAATGGTCTATGTTATCAAGTACGTAATATCATTGATAATCTAATATTCCAAATAATGTACAAAGTATATCATTAACGATCTTTAAATGACCCAACCACTGGTGGTGACCTTTACATCAAGCATATGACTATATTGCATTACAAATGGATTTAAAATCACAGCTATATCCGATTTCACATAACTGTAATAGTAAGTACCGGCAAGGGCCCACACAGCCATCTTTGCTACTATATTCCTAATCCATAGCTGCATTGATGAGATCATGAAAAATTGCACTTGCGTGTGTCTGTGCCCTTTTGAGGATGCACCACAACATGTACCGACATTTGTAAATACACACGCATATGCACGCGCACACAAAGAAAAAGAGAACACTCCCCAAGGCCTGAGGGCTTTCAGGGTTGACTGTAGAGGACGTGGGTCAGAATAAAAGGCCAAATAGAAAGAGGCTCTTAACAGCCCACACAGATGGGCCTATGTCTCACGCACAAACATACACACGCGCACATGCACAAAGTGGGAGGTCAGGGTTCACCTGGAAGGTCTGGTCACTGTAATCCATCAGTTTTATTACTGAACTGTGTCAAAACATTGAGTGGACAAGAAGCAAAATTTAATTAGAAAGGTCCACAAAACAAAATAAAGTGGTATCTCTATTTACAAATTTCTCTACAGACTGAAGATTCAGGTTACGAAAAGCCTCAATGGGAAAATGTTGTCTCTATATATGAAAGAAATTCCAAATTACGAAACGCAAAATAAAAAAAATCTAACATCCTCTAGTAAAGTCCGGTATTTTATTTTGAATTTGCTGTGATAGTGTTGATTATCTGGTCAGCTTGCATAGACTTAAACTCACCCAAGATACTATGAGACCAGCTCTCATCTAATCTCATCTCATCTTCTCCCACTTTTCCAAGATCGGGTCACAGGAAAGCAGCTTCAGCAGGGAAGCCCAGACTTCCCTCTCCCCAGCCACTTCATTCAGCTTTTCCGGGAGTATCCCAAGGCATTCCTGAGCCACCGTGTCCTAGGTTGTCTCCGTGGCCTCCCGGAGGAGTAGCGGCTCTACTCTGAGGCCCTCCCAGATGACCGAGTTTCTCATCTTATCTCTAAGGGAGAGTCCGGACACCCTGCGGAGGAAACTTAATTCAGCGGCTTGTGTCTGGGATCTTGTTCTCCCCAGTCACGATCCACAACTGATGACCATAGATGAGGGTGGGAATATAGATAGAACGGTAAATAGAGAGCTTCGCTTTTCGACTTAGTTCCTTCTTCACCATAATGTACCAATGTAGAGTCCGTATCACTGCAGACACGCACCTATCTGCCTCTTGATCTCCTGCTCCATTCTTCCTTCACAGGTGAACGAGACCCCAAGATACCTCCACTTGCGGAAGACTTCATCCCTGACCCGGAGAGGGCATGCCGCCTTTTACCGACTGATGACCATGATCTCAGATTTGGAGGCGTTGATTCTCATCCTGACTGCTTCACACCAATTTGTGAATCGTTCCAGTGAGACTTAGAGATCACGGCTTGATGCAGGGGTGCTGAGGCCACCAAACCGGATCCACTCAACGTCACGGCTGCACCCTGATATTCTGTCCATATAGGGCATGAACATACTAATCGGCGAAATAGGGCAGCCCTGGCGGAGTCGAACCCTCACTGGAAAGGATCCAGCTTACTGCTGCTTACTTACTTATAGGGTATAGAGCTGATCCACTGTTCCAGGGCTAGTACAAAAAACACACTGCTCTTCCTGAATCCGAAATTCAACTTCCCGGTGGACCCTCCTCTCCAGTACCCCAGAATAGACCTTCCCAGAGAGGCTGAAGAGTGTGATTCCCCTATAAAGCAGAACACGCGCTCTGGTCCCCCTTTTTAAAAAGGGGGACCACCACCCTGGTCTGCCAATCCAGAGGCACTGTTCCCAATGTCCACACGATATTGCAAAGGCATGTCAACCAAGACAGTCCCACAATATCCAGAGTCTTTAGAAACTCTGGACAGATCCCATTCACCCCTTGGGCCTTTCCCCTGAGGAGCTTTTTAACCACCTCAGTGACTTCAACCCCAGAGATCAGAGAATCCGCCTCAGAGTCCCCAGGCTCTGCTTCCCCATGGGAAGGCATGTTGCTGGAGTTGAGGAGGTCTTCAAAGTATTCCGCCCATCGATTCACAACATCCCATGTCGAGGTCAGCAGCACCCAATTCCCACCATACACAGTGATGAGGGTGCACTGCTTTCCCCTCCTGGGACATCGGATAATGAACCAACATTTCCTTGAAGCCACCAGGTGCTCGCCATCGTGCTCCCCCTCCAATTTGTTATATCATTTTTATTTTGATGATTCGACAAAACAACAACAAAATGGAGTTTGGGGTGCAATACACTTATAAAATATATTTTTTGCACTCCTCTAATTTCTCCAGAAGTAATGGAATCACACTTTTTCTGTCTTTCCCAACTGTGTACTCAGCTGCAAATGCATGCCTTACCTGGAAATGTCTTTCCACATGACACTTTTTGTTATTTGACAACTTAGCCAAAATTCAGGCCATCCATCCGCATTGGCATTGAATGCAAATGATCCGGTTCAAGAAACATTGAATCCTCTGTTTTTCTCAGTTTTTTTTCCATTGCAAATCTTTGTTGACAGAAATGTTTAAATTTAATATTTATTCCACAAATTCTTATAGCATTGGAAAACCTTAAGAATATTTGTATCATGTTTGTCCTCCTATAGAAACAATATTAAGAAAATATATATATATATATATATATATATATATATATATATATATATATATATATATATATTCATCCCCCCATTTTCAATTTTTTTTGAAAAGCTCCAGGGAGCCACTAGGTAAGCGCTAAAAAGCTGCATTGTTAGGAATCGGCAAGCCGATTAAGGATGGATCCACAACAATTAAGGAAATGGAGGAGTCAATTCAGAGGAACTAGGACTTATTGAACAGAAAGAGCACGCCAAAAAATCAGAGTATCGAAAGGGGTATAACAAAGGCAGCACGACCGAGTCGGCGAATAAACTACGGGTAAAAAATACAACGAAAACACCATGATCGAGTTGGAGAAGAAAATAAGGTCTCTCAAAGTACAAAAATACAAAATACAAAATACCAACGAGAAGCTCTCGGGAAGTCGCAGTAAAGTGTTGGGCAAGCAGGGCGGTAAGCAAAGGGAATGCATGCAATAGTCCCACAATCAGCTGGTTGTAGCCAGTGTTCTTAATTGCAGGATATGCCAATCAGCTGCAGCTGCTGTGGTCCCACCTTCTCTCTTTGAGTTAATCAGCTGCTGAAATGACGCATGTCATTGTAGGAAACAGAGCATGACATGCATGCCACAACCAATGGTTGCCGTCCCCTGAATTAGGTCCTCTACCCTAATTAGGAGAAGCACTATAGAAAATGCATGCATGGACAGATAGAAGGTTCATACCTGTCAACCTCTGCCGATAACTGCCCTTATAAATGATTATGATTTCCCCTTACAAACCCCAAAAAACCCTTACAAACACCGTACGAGTTGTACGGTGTTTGTAAGGTTTTTTGGGGGTTTGTAAGGGGAAATCATAATCATTTATAAGGGCAGTTATCGGCAGAGGTTGACAGGTATGAAGGTTGTCTCTGGTCTGCTACTTACATTATTGTTTTGTAATATACAGTGCTTTTTTTAGATGAAAAAAGGAAGCTTTTTTCTTGTGTGTCTTGGGGGGTCTTATTCGTATTAGTTAGTTGTTTCCGTTCTCCTGCATCCCAAGGGAATAAAATGGTCATTTTGTCGTATTACTCCCTTGTGATTTTTTCTACATTGCATATCTGTCCAATAATGACAGTTTAATTTGCCAGCCAATTACACCTGAGCATTATTTAAATGAGCCAATCAGCAGGGCTGACAAGATGACTCGTCACTCTTGTTAGCGCTCAAACTCTGAGGTCAATTTACTCTTGGACTCAATCTTGTTTGTGCAGGTCCAATAGAGCCAACTTATTACAATGTTGAAATATATGACCTGAACATTCAACATAATATATCATGCCTACTGTTTCACACATGACAATGGTTGCAGACATTGAGCTCAATGGGTTCAAGCTCTCATAATGCAGTCATCCTCAGTATCAGTGTCGACATTTCACCTCTGTTAGAGTTACCAGTAATTGTTTTATTGTTGTTTGCCCAAATGCAAATTTACAGTTGATCCTTCCATTAGCTGATGTTTTGTTGATGGTTATATTTAGGACAAAATGATACCTTATCTTCTATATATTCATTCATTCATTTTCTGAACTACTTCATCCTTAAAATGGTCGCAGGATGTGCTGGAGCCTATCCCAGCTGACTTTCGGGCACGAGGCACGACCGTGAATCGGTGGCCAGCCGATCGCAGGGCATGAGACAGACAACCATTCATGCTCACATTCATACCCACAGGTAATTTAGAGTGTCCAACCAGCCAACCATGCACATATTAGCCGCCTCCGCATATAAGCTGTACCCCTAAAATTGCCTTAAAATCATTGAATTTTTCAATTTCTCTCGTATAAGATGCCCCCTGAGGCGGCCCGGTGGCGCGAGTTGTTAGCGCGTCGGCCTCACAGCTGTGGGCTCCTGGGTTCAAATCCAGGTCATGTCCATCTGTGTGGAGTTTGCGTGGGTTTCCTCCGGGTACTGCGGTTTCCTCCCACATTCCAAAAACATGCATGGTAGACTGATTGGACACCCTAAATTGCCCCCAGGTAAGGGTGTGAGTGTGCATGGTTGTCGGTCTCCTTGTGCCCTGCGATGGGCTGGCCACCGATTCAGGGTGTCCCCCGCCTCTGGCCCGGAGAAAGCTGGGATTGGTTCCAGCACCCCCCGCGACTTTAAGGAGGATTAAAGCGGTTCAGAAATTGAGATGAGAAGATGCCCCCTGATTCACAATTTTCACCTCCATATTCATGGTTTTAATAGGAGTACAAATGTGTTGCTTTGATCTGTTCTTAGGAAAAATCATCGCACGTGGTATTTCTGAGATACTGTATAATTCGAAAGGATCGTCTGCTGGATTGCACATTCCTAAAGAGTGTTGCTTGCACATACATAAATTCAAAAAGGAAGTCACGTGGAAGTGTGTCCGTAGCAGTCTGGTTTGGATTGGATTGGATAACTTTATTCATCCCATATTGGGGAAATTTTGTTCGATATTGTCATCCCTAGGTAAGATGGCGGTGCCCTGAGCGAGCAATGGCAGGCACGAGTAAGTGAGTTTTTTCACGTTTTATGCAAGATATTTTTTTTCAAGAATTTTATTCATAGACGTCAAAATAAATTTTGTTTAGCGTTTTATCTGTTTATCTTTTCTCTATTTTGAAGTAAATTACCCTATCGGCCGTATTGCATTATGGCGTTTTGTCTTTGTCACCTTGCAGTTTCGTCCATGTGAAGTCTAATTTGTGCACATGTAAGCCATACCCTCGATTCAGTCATCTTTTTTTGCGACAAATACGGCGTATATGCGAGAAAATATGGTAAGTTAAATTTAAAGTTTATGATATGTTACGTAGTGACACAAAAGTGTAGCGAACCGAAAATGTCAAGTCTCTCCTCTGCCATTAGCCGCTACCATCTGTGACAATAATGTCTCATTTTATTCCAGAATAACAATAATTACAAACAAGAGACTTTTTGCACGGCAACGCGCTCATAACATAACATAAACAAATTTAAATGAACTTGGATTACGATGCAGACACACTCAAAAATAAGTTTAATCTAACCTTACACTAAACTTAATTCTTATTTTGTTTTAAATTTTTATACCTTTCTTCTCCCGGGTTGGCTCTATTTGCCCCGCCTCCACTCTGACTTTCAGATGCAACCTTTCGAGGGTTGTTTGCTTATGTATTCCCTTCAAGATATTCCGAAAATGATGCACACAGATGTCCTCACGATAGGATAACGCACGACCACTTGCCAAGGAGAAGTAGTATATACGCCTCTCATAGTATATACTCCTCGCCATCGCTCCGCCATTCGCACTTTCTAACGGGAAAAAAAAACAAAAATTCAACGCTCCGCCCAGTGCTTGTAGAGACATTACACGAGGGAGTTGCGGGGAGAGAGACAGTGCCCATGATGTTCTTATGAGCAGCCTCTCGCGTCCGCTGTCTGCTCGTATATCAAAATTTGTCTCGTATCTCAAGATAAATATTTGCTCAAAATTTTACTCGTATCTCAAATTGCTCGTATGTCGGGGCACTCATATGTCGAGGTACCACTGTATATAAAATATAACCACTAGATAGGTATTTGTTACTTTGTGAGCCTAGGTGGTGGATTAGAACAATTAAAAACATGTTTTTCCATTGTAATTTCCTATTTGTAGGTGTTTTTTTCAGAGGTTGGGAACGGATCAATTTGTTTTTAGTTATTTTGTATGGGAAAATTTGACTTGAGATATGATAAATAGACATACAAGCTCGGTCCTGGAATGTGTTAAACTTGTATCTCAAGGTATTACTGTACAGTTCATTCAGCGGGTACTCCAACTTCCTTCCATATTTGAAAAGGTTTTTCAGTTAGGTGAACTGAAGGCCCCTGTTATGGTCATGGTCCTAGGGCAAAAACAAGAAGTTGGAGATCAGGCAAGATGAACAAGGAGGTAGCGCGAGAAGGTACTTCACAGTGACCTGATTAAAACGATCCAGCGACATGGTCAAGCTCTGGGTGGCTTAAATAGGCCTGTGATGGTTGATGATCCACAACAGGTGTTGCTTGACCCATCTGGTGCTGGACCTGTTATTAGGTGACAAACTTATCCACCCACCTGTCTGGCCCTGAGCATGACAGTCCCGTTTGTACACTAACGCGAACAAGTGAGCGAATGCCATAGGCTCCGGTTCATGCATGTTACCAATGAGGACAACTAAAAGGTGTCCATTGTGTTCTCTCCAGCGCATTCTGGTTGTCACACGGAATTATGAATTCTCCGTCAGGTGACTTCAATAGGGACATTCAATCCTAAGCATAAAAAAATTACATTAAAAAAAATGCAGTTTTAACAATAATGTGGTCTGGAAATGTAACTTTTGCAAAATACAAACGTATTTCGCTTTAATACTACTGTTGTAAATGTACCCCAAATGTCATTTGAGTGATCCTACTCCCTTTCATCAGGCTTCCAGTCATTTTTACATTTTATGTTGTTCTCTCACCTCGTCTCATCAAGTATTCATTTGTCTCTGACCTCCAGATGTTGACACAGACAAACTTGTATTCTCTGTGTGTAATGGACTTAATGGAGGATGCTGTGAGTGTCACCACTGGGGGTACACTCCCCCTTGCGAACAACTACCGTGTTGACCCCGGTGTGTGTATTGTATGTGCATCTTTGTCTCAGAAGACGCAGCCGTCCCTGAACTGGTGTTGTCCAGATGTCATTAAGAACAATGTGTTCTTTCATTTTGGGTGAAGTGCTGAGGCTTTGACCCGCCAATTCAGAAGGAGATAAATCATTTAGACAACTTTTCTGCCAATTGTCTCGCTACATTCCTACACACACCCTTTGCAAATTAGTTACCAACAAAAATTTCAGACAGTGTGGTACAGATGCAACATTGTTATTTTGGTTTTCCAAATTAAAACAGTTCCTACTCATTATCAATCTCATGATAAGAGTAATGACTAGTTAGTATGTCCACCACAGAGTTCTGAGGTGAAGTTGGAACGAACTGCCACCAAACTGTGGGGGGTTCTTGCCATGCCTTTGTGGGTTTTCTCTCGGTGCTTCTAAATCCACAAAATAAATATGCATTGTATGTTATAAGAATACTGCAACAGCAACACCCATTAGTATAAGCAGATCACCTGATGGATAATAAGTGTGCATAAAGACTTTTCCAGTTTAGTGTTGCTCTCTTCGTGGAATACAGGTGTTAGGAATCGCCTAGGCGATTGTAGGTGGATCCACGGCAATCACTGATGCAGAGAAGTCGTCTCATCATAAGGTAGAATTTATTAAACAAAGGTACGACCGAGGATATATAACTATACCGGGAATCAAAATATAACCAAGGCACGACATAGTCGGAGAATACACTAGGAATCAAAATATAACAAAGTACGACCGAGTCGGCGACTAAATTATAAATCAAGGAATACCGGCATCAAGGAGGTGTAGGGGTCACAGGGCGGCAATCAAGCGTAAGGGATACTTTGCAATACTCCGGCAAAGACTGGTTGTGCAGGCATCCAAAAATGCCAGCGGGATTCATCAGTCGCAGGTGTGTTGACCCCGCCCACCTCACCTGGCGACAAAACATGACAACAGGCTATCAACAGGCCTTTCAAGTCAAGTTAATTATTTAAATGTGTAAATGTCTAAGCTTCATAGCAATGTTTAATAATTATGTTTATGCTTCTGGTATTATAAGGGCCAGAGTGTGTGTAGCCACTCACACGGTAGATGGGTTAGGAAAATGCAAGGGTGTGGTTAAAAAGAACAACGTCAGTGTAAAGGAAACAGCAAACAGCAGTGTAACACTGGAACGAGGACATGGCTGAAGAGGAGTTGGGAAGGAAGTTACACGCATATTCAGTTCAGGGCAGTTGGTCGCTCCAGGATGTTTTACGCCTCTGGGTGGTACAGCGGAGAGCTGCCTCAAGGTGCTGGTTCACTCACTTGCACTGTCCATTGGATTGCGAGTGGTAACACCTTCGGAACCTGGCACATAAATTGCGACCGCGATCGATCATGATGTCTGTCAGAATCCCCTGAATACGGAGGACCTGCTGGGTCAACAGCTCGGCAGTTTTGCTATGTGCAAAAAACGTGCAGGCGAGAACAATCCCATGAGGATTCGCCTCCATGGTATGCCTCCATAATCACTGACTGTCAGGGAAACAGGAGGCGTTGGGCAAGAAAACAGAAGTGAAGCTGTCCAGCGGGCCTGTTTTGTAAGCTCAGGAAACAACCACTCAAACCTCCGCTGCCTAGCATATATCTCTCCAAAGTCAGATCCATTGTTTACAAAACGGATTATTTGGAATTAGAGCTCGCTGCTAATTGCTACATCTGTGAATGCTCCATGCTAATAATCACAGAGAAATGGCTACACCCACAAATACCCTACGCTACGGTACAGCTAGCAGGCCGCACCCTACTTAAATGAGACAGGACGTTCGAATCATGAAAAAAAGAGGTGGTGGGCTTTGCATTTAAGTGAATGAGGGATGGTGTAACAATAGCACTGTTCTGGTTAGACTGTTCCCCAGACATAGAATTCACGTCAATGAGTTGCAGACCCTTCTTTCTGCCCAGAGAGATAGCCATTATTATCATCACTGCTGTCTACATCCCACCGGACGGTAAGGTAATAATAATAATAATAATCGGACATAGGCCCTGTCGTCATCATCAACAACACGAAAAGCCTACTTGTCATCACACGCAGAAACTGCGTGTGACGAAATTGGTGGTGCTTCTCCATAAGCTGCGTTTACTCGGCAAAAGACCTAAATAAGAGCAAGTGACGGACTTGTAATTTGGAATTCTGCTGTTGTGGATACAGGTCGCTTACCTCTCGCTTACCTCTCACTGTCTTTCACTTACCTTACTTCAGTCAGCTAGTAGGAGGCAGATCACCACCCAAACATCTTTTCATATTACCGCAGAAGGGAATGTGTGTTATGTTACCGCAAGTTTAGATTTCTGATGGATGTGGGGAAAAAACTGTCCTTAAGCCTATTTGTCCGTGCTTTGTGGGACCTATAGCGTCTGCCAGAGGGCAGCAGCTGGAACAGATTGTGACCAGGGTGGTAAGGGTCCCCTATGATGTTCTTGGCTCTGCTGAGGTAACGAGGGCTGGCACTGTCTTCCAGTGAGGGCAGAGAGCAGCCGACAATCCTCTGGGCAGTGTTAATCACTTTCTGCATGGCCTTTTTGTCTGCCGCCGTGCTTCCAGCGTACCACACTGTGATGCCGTACGCCAGGATGCTCTCTACAGGCGGTTCTATAGAAGGTTATCAGAAGCTTGGTGCCCAAGCTGTTCTTCCCAAGTACCCTGAGGAAATGGAGTCGTTTCTGAGCCTTCTTCACCACTGCCGTGATGTTTGTAGACCATGAGAGCTTATCCGTGACGTGGACCCCCAGGAATTTAAAGGACTGGACCCTTTCTACACATACTCCATTTATGAGGAGTGGGGCCAGATCTGTGCCGTGTTTGATTCAAAGCTTTCACCACATAGTGCACAAATAAAAACAACAAACAGACAAATAAATAATCAGTAAATAAGAAACAAATAAAAACGTAGTCCAAGTGAAATCAGCAGAGCAGAGCGATCTTGTTCCGTCTGAAGTCCAGGATGAGTTCCATGGTTTTGGAGACGTTCAGTGCCAAGTTGTTGAGAACGCCACACCCGCTGAGTCTAAGGACTGGTGGGGGTGTTGAGACTGGGTCTGATTTGTCAGTCTCAAAGCGGGCAAAGAAACGGTTCAATTTCTCCGCTAGTGAGGCATCTGCATTAACAGACATATTATTGTTATTGTAGTTGGTAATATGTCGTATTCCTTGCCACATCTTCTTTGGGTTATTTTCTGTGAAGAGCTCCTCAATTTTCTTGGTATATGCTGCCTTGGCCTTTTTAATGCCTCTTTTCAGCTCAGCTCTGGCAGCTCTATATTTTATCTTGTCCCCTGATCTAAAGGCGGAGTTACGGCATTTGATGAGTGCCTGTGTGTCATTGGTCATCCAGTGTTTTTGGTTAGGAAAAACCTGTATTCGTTTATCTATAGTGACGTTGTCAATGCAGTTTTTTATGTAAGAAAGTACAGAGTCCGTGTAGTCCTGGAGGTTGTCGTGTACAAAAAGTTCCCAGTTGGTGCGGGAAAAACAGTCCTGCAACTGAGAGAGTGCGTCGTCGGGCCAAGTTTTTATTATCTTTATTTGTGGCGTTGTTTGCCTCCGGAGTGGAGTGTAAGCGGGGGTGAGAGATAGGCAGAGGTGATCTGATCCAGCTAGGTGAGGGAGGGAAGTGGCTTTATAAGCATGTTTGATGTTAGAATAGACATGGTCAAGAGTTTTGTCTCCTCTAGTATTACTATTTACGTATTGAATAAACTTAGGTAAAACAGTCTTTAAACACGCCTTGTTGAAATCACCAGCGACAATAAAAACTCCATCGGGGTGGTCAAGCCCTTGTTTGTTTACAGCCGTTAGCAGGAGGTTAAGTGCCGTGTTAACGTTAGCATTCGGAGGTATATAGATAGCCGTTACTATGACGACAGTTAGCTCTCTCGGTAGATAATAGGGCCTACACCGTATTGCCAATAACTCTAAATCCGGGGAACAGTGAGTGTCAATGATCCTACTGTCACAACACCATTTATTATGTATAAACATGCACAGTCCTCCTCCTTTGCTTTTGCCTGTTAATTCTTTTGAACGGTCGTTCCGAAAAAGCGTTCGGCTAGCTAGCGATACCGCAGCGTCGGGGATATGCGGGTGTAGCCACGTTTCTGTGATGATAATAATATTACAGTTTCTAACAAAGCTGTTGGTAGCAATACGAAGTTCCAACTCATCCATTTTGTGGGTGATGGATCGGGCGTTGGTCAAAAAGATACTAGGAAGCGGTGCTCGGTGTGGTTGTTGTTTCAGCTTAGCAGCAAGGCCCGCCCGGCATCCACGCTTCTGTTTTCTGTCCCTTCGCCGCCTTCAACGTGCTTTTGGTGGGCTGGCTAGCCACGGAGATCCCGGAGAGTTTGTAGAGAAATCGGATGTATCGCATATCCTTCGGATAGTGATTAAATCCTGGCGACTGTAAGATAACGAACGACACCGAACTGGAGAGCTTAAAGCCGCTGCGTCAGTGCGCGCCGCCATCTTGCATCTATGTAAGTACCGCTCTCTCCCTAAAAATGGACACAATAAACAATCACCAGCATGCCTACCCAAGTGCCACGCACATAATTGCAGGAAATTTAATTCAGGCAAATCTCAAAACTGCTCTGCCAAAATTTTACAAGCACGTCAAATGTCCAACAAGAGAGGGTAAAACTGGATCATGTTTACTCAAACAACAAAGGTGCATACAGAGCCATACCATGCTCACACTTGGGACAGTCAGATCACGCCTCTTTGTTCTTGGCCCCAGCTTACACTCCCTTTAGCCGACAATCAAAGTCACATGGCCTGACGACGCCCTCCCCCAACTCCAAGACTGATTTGACACAGTGGGAAAACTTTCCACCATGAGGACCTGGGGACCTTCACAGCCACAGGTCATCAAGTACTGGATGGCTACGGTCACTGTGGAGAGGCCATTCAGGTGTACCCAAACTGGAACCATGGATGACCAGTCAGGTCTGATCAGTCCTCCGGGTCCGAGATGCAGCCTTCAGATCCGGCAACAGGGCACTCTACAGCACAATTTGCGCCAACCTGGGGAGAGGCATTAAGGCTACCAAAGCAGGCTACAAGGGAAGATAGAAGAGCAACTTGATGACACCCGAACAATGTGGCAGAGCATACGGACCCTCACCAACTACAAGGACCGAGCTGTGACTCCTGCGGACTCAGATGCGGCACTGGCAGAGGACCTAGACAACTTTTTTGCCCGCTTTTGAGTCGCAAGCCCACCATCCAGTCACACCACCTCAACCTCAAGTACATCCCACACAAAGCTTGGGAAGAAGCTTCACCCCACTCATTGTGGAGGTAGTGGATGTGAAACGTGTGCTCCGTGCAGTCAACCCCAAGAAGGCCACATGAGCGGATGGAATACCAGGCAAAGTATTTAAGGCCTGTGCTGACCAACTAGCACCAGTCTTCACAGACATTTTCAACCTTTCGCTAGAACAAGCCTTCGCCCAGCCTGTCTAAAAAAACCCTAAACCACCATCATCCCAGTACCCAAGAAGTCACCCGCTAACAATCTGGGGGGTTACCGCCCAGTAGCTCTCACACCAATCATCACCAAGTGCTTTAAAAATTGGTACTAAGACACATCAAAGCCTGTCTTCCCCTCATCCACGACCTGCATCAGTTTGCATACCGGCCGAATAGATCCACTGAAGTTGCAATAACCACTGCCCTCCATGGTGCACTGAGCCACCTTGAGAAAAGAGGGAGCTATGTCAGAATGCTTTTCATCGACTACAGCTCAGCCTTTAACACCATAAGACAGGACATTCTTATCCCCAAGTTGGCCAACCTAGGGCTCCCATCTTCCACATGCTCGTGGATTAAGGACTTTCTGGTCAACCGACCCCAGCACGTGAAGCTGGGTCGCCACCTCTCATCTGCCCCAACGCTCAGCACCTGCTCGCCCCAAAGCTGTGGGCTGAGTCCACTACTCTACCCATGCACCCTGAGAACATCATTGTGAAATTTGCGGACAATACAACATGGTGGGGATAATCACGGGGGAGAATGAGACGACCTACAGAGATGAATGAGGTCCTTAGACTCAGCGGGTGTGGCGTTCTCAACAACTTGGCACTGAACGTCTCCTACACCATGGAACTCATCCTGGACTTCAGACGGAACAAGATCGCTCTGCTCTGCTGATTTCACTTGGACTACGTTTTTATTTGTTTCTTATTTACTGATTATTTATTTGTCTGTTTGTTGTTTTTATTTGTGCACTATGTGGTGAAAGCTTTGAATCTCATTATACTTGTATAATGACAATAAAAGCATTCAATTCAATTGAAGTTGAAGCGACTCAAAAACATGGCCCACCTGGCTCTCCATGGGTTTAGCCGTTTTGTACTCCGGACGTATTCAAGATTTCTATGGTCCGTTAGGGCAAGGAACAGCTGGTTGCCCTCCTCCAGGTGATGGCGCCACTCCTTGAGAGCCAATTTGACAATGACGAGATCTCCATCTCTTATTCCTAGTTCCTTTGGGCAGCAGAAAGCCTGGGGGAGAAAAAGGCGCAGATATGCACCTTACCATCAACTCCCTCCGCCAAGACAGACATGCCACCCCGTGTCAACCCCCATCATAAATTGCCCAAAAGAATTTGGACTAGCGAGTGTGGGTATGGTGTGCCGAGATGCAGTGGTCAAGGTGGTTCACGGAAGGTGGAGGAGGAAAAAAGGGGAAGGTCTCCGATAGGACGCATGCAATATCAGATTCTGGGAAGCAAGCAAAAGATAATTAACCAATGAGGCTAAAAAAAATCCCTGAACGCGCGAAACAACTGACGAGGTACAAAGCCAAGTTGATCGGGCGACCTGGTAGTGTATCCACTGATCTCTTAAAGGTAGCTGATGATCATTGCTCACAGCTATGGGCACTCCACCTGTCTGACCTGCAATCATATAAAATCCCTCACACCTAATCAGACCTAATCAAGTCTTATCTTGCAATTGCACTAGAACTCCATAGGCTCCTAACCACTTTTGTCATTTTTGTACCTACTTATTAATGTACCATTTATTCATGTTGACTACTTCTTTATTTGTTATTATTCTTTATTGATTATTTGTTTGTTTGTTTAGTGTTGTTATTGTGCACTTCCTTACTTATTTATGTTGTTGACTAGTTATTATGACTACTTATTTACTTATTTATTATTAATATTAATATTGTTATTATTATTAGTTGATTATTTGTTTGTTTGTTAGTTATTTGTGCACTTTGTGGTAAAGCTTTAAATCTCATTAAAGTTGTACAACGACAATAAAAACATTCAATTCAACCAAACGTTTCCTATAGTTGCAGGTCAGAGCAATGCCACGACCAGGAGGAAGTTTGGAGAATTGATCTATTCTGTTCTTGATTTACTTCGAAATCATTGTATGGTTGCTTCACCCATCCATGTTTTCAGAAGTTTCAGCTAGTGGATCGATGGTCTTATGTTTTCCTGCAAAATATCTTGGTACAGTTTGGAATTAAAATTTTCATTGATGACGGTGATCTGTCAAGTTCCTGAGGCTGATCTGTCTAGAGATACTTTTATATCCCCTACCAGCCAAATGTAGCGCAACAAATCTTGCTTAAAGGTCTTCAGAGACCACTTTAGTGTTGGACATGGTTCCCATAAGACAATGCTTCTTCTGAGCATCTATTTCAAAAGGACCGTCTTGAATCGAATATACCTGAAAAGTCACCACACTAATTGAATTCCATGTTGGATGATATCTGACTCAAATTAGCTCTTGTAGAAGTCATTGTCCTTGGACAGGGGTGGCACAAAGAGCCAACATTTTAAACTGTGAGAGTCAAATAGCCACGCCGTACGTCAGAAACAGCATAAAAAATCCAATCTGCCAAATTATTTTTTAAATATTATATATATATATATATATATATATATATATATATATATATATATATATATATATATATATATATATATATATATATATATATATATATATATAATTGTTTAATGGGCCCTGATGAATTTTAGTGTGTTAAGAGAGAATTAAAATAAGAGAAACATGGAACAAGGCAAAGAGCCACAGTATATACAAAATATGGTAGGAAGCAAAGAACCACATTCATTTTAGCCGGGAGCCGCATGCAGTTCAAGAGCCACCTGTTCACCCACCCCTGACCTAGGGCTTCACATCTATTTTTCACCCTGTACTGTGATTTGTTTTTATATGATGTGTTCAGTGAAAAATATTAAAATATAAAATTTTGTGCCATTGCAACAAAAGTTGTTTATCTATTGTTTTGACTTACAGAGAAATCCAAGAAATCCCGAGGGGTTCATATACTTTTTCTTGCCACTGTATATTTAATCTAAACATATTGAGATGAGTTTATTTTTACTCAAGCTTGGCGTTAGTATTAAAATGTACAATTACAGAAAGTAGATTTGAGCCTTTAAATTGACCTTTAGATTGACCTCTTGGCAGAACATTAAAAAGCTTCTACCTGCAAAATGCCACCTCTTGAAAGAATCTCATCCTCCCTGGCTTTTACAAATGTGTATTGTACAATGTAGGCTTACGAACTGTTAAGTCCCCCATTATATAAATGGATGTGATGAAAGGGATGTGATGCATAGACATTATTTACAGAAAGCACAGAAGAGGATTAAGCTTAACTCCTGTCACTCTCTTGTTGCCTCATGCATTTCCTTCTCTTTAAAGTTTTTCCTCACTGTGTTTTTGTTTCTTCTGTGATACGTTGACTACAGGCTCTAGTATTATAAAAAGTCCTGTGAAGCCATTTTCATGATTTATTGGCCTCTAAGGTCTTCTAGTGAATATCTTCTGCCAACAGAAGCATAGTACAAAGGACGGGTCATCATGGGGAGACAAGCTCCTTCATAGCATGTGCCGCCCACAAGCTGAAATGAGTGTCACAGTAGAAAAAAATCATAGCGGTTGTAGGAAAAGTCCGGATTCCAAGGCAGCACTAATGCAGCATTCATCACAGCATAAGAACAGGCCATCAACACAAGACGATTTGAGGGTCTACCACATCAAACAGGATTTCAGTAACAGCAGACAATACAGCAGGATGTGAGATGAATCGGTGGCCAGCCGATCGCAGGGCACAAGGAGACGAACAACCAAGTACGTACACTCAAACCCAGACCTAGGGGCAATTTAGTGTCCAATACAGCCTACCATGCATGTTTTTGGAATGAGGGAGGAAACCGGAGTACCCGGAGGAAACCCACGCAGGCCCGGGGAGAACATGCAAACTCCACACAGGTCGACGTGACCTGGATTTGAACCCAGGAGCCCAGAGCTGTCAGGCCGACGCTCGCAGGTGTCTCAAACCGATTCCGCCGAGGGCCGCAGTGGGTCCTGGTTTTTGTTCCAACCGATCCAGTGCCGACATTTTAACCAATCAGGTGTCTTCTAAAATAAGTAGCACCTGGCTGCAATCAACTGATTAACTGATTACACTTGCAAAAGGTATCCTCTTGTTGAGTTGGAATGAAAACCTGCACCCACTGCGGCCCTTTGAGGACCGGTTTGAGACCACTGCGTCTAACCACTCGCTCCACCGGCCCGCCTCAGGAGGCATTTTATACGAGAGAAATTGAATAATTCAACAATTTTAAGGCAATTTTAAGGGCACAGCTTATACGTGGAGGCAGCTAATATGCAAGAAAATACAGTAAATGAACTTCGCTTATTATACAGCAGGCATTGGGAACCTTTTTGACAGAGAGAGCCATAAACAATTCATGTTTTAAAATGTTATTTCATGAGAGCCATTCTCAGAATTGAAAAGTAAAAATACGGTGGTACCTCGTCACACGACCGCTCGTAATACAATATTCTCGTCTTACGACGGAAATTTCGATCGAATAATTCGCCCGTCATGCGATCAAAATTTCGTGATGCGACCAAGCCAGGTGGCCATGGCACTGTCTTTTTTGCATATCTTTCGTGTATAACAATACTACGAGCACCGAATGAGTTCTTCAGACGAGTTGCGACCAGGAAACGCACAACGCGCATGCGCGGGAAAAAGAGGGCTTTCTGCTTAATGAAGTATACTCGTGCACACAACGCCGATAGGCAATGGCACTCTTTCTCAGAATAAAACTTCATTACCCACAATCAATACGTGGGTAATCTCAGCTGTTGATTTCCTGTTATTCTTATCTAATACGAGGAGTTCTATATTACTTCTCGTTCGCTGCTCATAACATCCAGCGGCACCGGCCCGCAATTCCCTCCTCACAATATTTCTGGTCGCAACTCTCTCTCATGGGCGCCGTTCAAAGCGGTTGCAACCAGAGCCATTTCAACGAGGGAGTTGCGAGCCGGTCTTTATGAGCAGCGGAGCGATCGCTAAAATGTACTACAAGACTATTTCTCGTTGGCAAGTGGTCGTGGGTTATCCTATTGTGAGGACATTTGTGTGAATCATTTTCGGAATATTTTGAAGGGAATACGTAGTACAACAGCAAACAGCCCATCGATAGCGAACGTGAGGGTGGAGGCGTGGCAAACCGCCAACCCGGAAAACGAAGGTAACAAAAGATTACAACAAAAATTGAATTCAGTTTTGTGTAAAGTTACATTAAACGTATGTTTGAGTGTCTGTATATATTAATCCAAGTTAATTTAAATTTGTTTGTTTCGTTTACGAGTGCGTTGTCGTGGGGGAAAAAAGTTTTTTTTGGCATTTCACTAATTTTAAAGTACAAAAAGTCTCTCAATTCTTTTGACAGCATTTTTATGCTCATGTCATCTCATCTCATTTTCTAAACCGCTTTATCCTCATTGGGGTCATGGGGGGTGCTGGAGCCTATCCCAGCTGACCATAGGCTGGGAGGACACTGAATCGGTGGCCAGCTGATCGCAGGGCACAAGGAGACCGACAACCATGCCCACTCACACCCATACCTAGAGGCAATCTAGAGGGTCCAATCAGCCTACCATGTATGTTTATGGATTGTGGGGGGAAACTGGAGTACCCGGAGGAAACGCACACAGGCCTGGGGGGAGAACATGCAAACTCCACACAGATGGACATGACCTGGATTTGAACCGAGGACCCCAGCGCTGTGAGGCCAGCACGCTAACCACTCGCACCACCGGGCCGCCTACATTGTTACCCTGTTGTTAATAAATCAGTATCAATGATATCATGCATACAAGAGAAATAAAAAACAAAATTATGATTTAAGTGGTGGTAGAGGTAGTTTCAACCAGTGGCGGGCCGTCAGGGCCTTCAAGGCTTTCTCTGCTGGCCTAAGAAATATCTGAATCATACATTATATTTTGTCCATCAATACTTATTAAATAATTCCAAATTGTCTGTTAGCTTCCTTTCATTGCTTTTCCCCGTGGGTGCACTGCTTCCAGATGTGTTTTCATATTGAAGCATTTAACCAATCACATTTCAGCCATTATTTGTTGCCAGGGTCAGAAATCTGCCTCAAGGCCTTCACGATCGGTTCTGCAGGCTCCTCTGCATTAAACAAGCGTTGATAAGACTGTTGCTTTAACCAATCAGATTTCGAGTTGGCAACACCACAATGCCTTGTCGCAGGCGTAGGGATACGTCATTGCCTCTCGCAGGCGAAAGGGATACGTCATTGCCTTCTCGCAGGCGTAGGTATACGTTATCGCTTTCACCAACTATGATTGGCTCGTGATTAGCCAGAGCTACCAAACTGCATCTGTAGCGAGCTGCACAAGCAAATATATTGTTGTGTTGATTTAAAGCCGTTTTCAAGACACACTGTGCCAGAAATACGACAGGACAGGCTCGACTTTCAGCATTAGCTTCGATGGCGATAGAAAACAGGGAAGAAAGAAAGGAGGATGGATATTGTGTACAGTTAAAAATGATTTTTGGTGAGTAAAATATGGCTATATTCCTAAATAATATTTCAACTGTGGGCCCGGTTCTGATATCTGAAAAGCTCCAGTGTTTATATTTAAGCTCCAGTGTTTTTTATTTAATCACTAAATGCTGCTAGGAAGTGGATTTTAACCCATTTTAGTGAAATTTTTGCCGTTTCACCATTGACGCCCATCGCTGTCTTTTCCCGGGGAACTCACCCCTCTGGCCCGGTTGTAATGTCTGAAAAGATCCAGTATTTGTATTTAATCAATAAATGCTGCTAGGAAGTGGATTTTACCCCATTTTAGTGCAATTTTTGCCGTTTCGCGTATGGACGTATATGGACGTATCGACGTTCATCGCTGTCTTTTTCCCGGGGAAATGATACTCCGGGCCCGGTTCTGATGTCTAAAAAGCTCCAGTATTTGTATTTAATTAATAAAGGCTGTTTTCGGATGGATTTTACCCCATTTTCGGGCAATGTTTGCCGGTACGCCATTGACGTTCATCGCTTTCTTTTCCCGGGAAAATCACCCCCGTAGCCCAGTTGTAATGTCTGAAAAGCTCCAGTATTTGTATTTAATCATTAAATGCTGCTAGGAAGTGGATTTTACCCCATTTTTGTGCATTGATTTATTGATTATTTTTTTATGTGTCGCAGCTGTAGCTGCAGTAGAGGTTTTGTAGCCATAAAATAGTTTTTGAGGGTTGGATTGATTCGTTGAAGGCGCTACGAGAAAATGCACTGACCGCCACTGGTATCAACGCCACAGTGACGCTTCTATTAGTGCATTCGGGACTCAGCTCTCTCACCAGTAATTTCCATATTTTACCTCATAGGTTAATGGAGAGCCATATGCACCCTTGGAAAGCCACATATGGCTCCAGAGCCATAGGTTCCCTACCCCTGCTATACACACACACTTAAAAATGGATGTACTTTGATCCCTCACTTCGCGGGTTCAACTTTCGCGTCATTTTCGGGCGTCATTTTTACCCGAAAATCGAGCTTTCTGAGCAGCCGGGACCCCCTGTGAGGGTGGATTTTTTTTGCAGAAATATGAGCCCCGTGCGAGCTTATGCCGTGGCGCTTATTTCATAATAAAACTTGGTCGGCGGATTGGATGGCAGAGAGCATCAGCAAAGATTTTTTTTAGAAATGCGAGCCTCGGGTGACGTTACAGCCAACACAATTTGCCTTGTCTGAAAATAGAGCACTTTGCCCGGCAAGGCGAGGATGGCTGAACGCCCCGTGGAAGTTGAGATTCCATTTAAGTCCGGGGAGTGGGCTGACATCGTTGCACTTATCCGAACATAGAGCTCCCTGGACGGCTAATTGACGGTTGCACGGCGCGGAAGAGCAAAGTGAAAGTTTAGCAGCTCATGCCCGCGGCGTCGGCCAGCAATTCGGCGGTCTGCCTCGCAACCCGGCCCCATCGCAACAGCCAGTTTTTTGCAAGAGCTGAACTGAAAATGCCAGGCTTCACACGGATCGCATGTGTGGGGATGCTGCTGGCCAGCCTTAATCAACAAGTTTGACCGTCCTCATGCTTTAAAAAACAAGAACAAAGACTGTTTTAACTGATTCGTTTCTAACAGACATTGGTCCCCATGCCGGCTGGCCGGCTGGCCCGCCGGCCATCCCCGTGCCTAAGCCGCGAACCAGCGTCCCCGTGCCGTCTGGCTGGCCCGCCGGTCATACCGGTGCCAAAGCCGGCTGGCCCACCAGTCATCCCCATGCAGAAGCCACGAACCAGCCCGCCAAGTTCTTGCCCTCCAAGTTCCTGCCCACCAAGTTCCTGCCAGCCAAGTTCCTGCCCGCCAAGATCCTGCCCGCCAAGTTCCTGCATAAGCGGTAGCTACTCTCTGGGCCCCCTGGACGAGGGGGTCGGCGCCGACAACTCTCCGGGCCCCCTGGACGAGGGGGTCGGCGGCGGCGACTCTCCGGGCCCCCTGGACAAGGGGGTTGGCGGCCCCTCTAGCAGCCAGGGTAAGGTGGCCAAAGATGTTTCTGAAATTCTGATGTCTGTGCAGGGCACTTGGCCAACACTAAAAGGGCCGGCGCGGAGGCCCGCTGGACCGGCTACTCCCACTCCTCGTCAAGTACCGGTGTGGACGCCCACCGGACCGGCCGCTCCCACACCTCATCACCAGCCGGCGCGGACACCCACCGGACCGCCCGCTCCCACGCCTTGTCAAGGGCCTGCGCGGATGCCCGCCAGACCGGCCACTTCCTCGCCTCGTCACGAACCGACGCAGACGCCCGCCGGACTAAAGTTTCGCGGCGCTGGCGTTTTTCTTTTTCATGGACATTCGGCTTTGGGACATCTAAGATCCATCCCTTAGAGGGGGGTACTGTTAGGACTTGCTTGTTATTGTTTTTCCATTCCTTTTTCCCTGTGTTCCGATGTCCGTGTCCCTACTCTTGTTTGTCCCTCCTGTCTTGCCGTTGCGCTCGCGCAGATGCGCGTCATTTAGAATTAGTTCCTGTTTTGTCTATTTAAATCCCACTGATTATTATGTCATTTGTCAGATCGTCTGCTTAATTTTCCTTGCCATGTGTCTACATTACCTCGTTCCTCGAGTCCCCGTGTTTTCCCTAGTCAGGTTTGGTTTTGTGATTTCATTTCTAAGTCTTTGTTATTTTCTAAGATCCTGCCTAAGTTGGTATGACCACAACTTTCCTCGTCCTCGCCTGCTTCCCTGTGTTTGGGTCCTATTCCTCGTAACCTAGCCTCAACGTCTCCCCAAAGACATAACAGCCTGTCTTTGTAAGTGCAAAATATCAAATTATTCAATTTGAAAAAAGAAATAATTCTATCTTGATGAGAACCTGATGCTTTCTAATTGCATAATTTACATTTTTCTTACCAGAAGTTTAAGCTTTTGTGGCAGCCATATTGCTTCTAATGTCAAAATATCTCAATTCTTTCGATGGTTTATATTACTCCAATAGTTGTCACTTTCGAACAAGAAATACAACAAAAAATCAATATTAGCGAGTTAGCTTAGCGTTGCGATGTTCTTTGACAGCGCTGGGACACCTCATCTACCCAGATACTCCGGTCAGAGAGTGAGACGAAGGCACACAGATGATTCTTCAGCTTCTTTTATATCAAATTCATGTAATTGACAATGTAGAGCATTCTTCTTTGACAACACCGCTGCAAACCTTCGCGCTGCTCTCTACTAAAGACTACAACTCAAACTGCAACTATAGGACCCAAAACTGTTCGCCTAGGTGCCTGAATGAGAAGAAGGATATACCCTGCCTTTTAATGTAAACAACGGAAAACATGGGAAATTTATAACAATCAAAGTAGAATTTTGTTTTATTTCAAAATCAAGGCTATTCGCGTCTGGCCAGTCAGAGCACGTTTAGCTAGGGTTATACGTCAGCGCGCCCAGGTAAGATGCCTGCACAGGACCCAGGTAAGATGGCTGTGCCCCGAGCGAGCAGTGACGGGAACGTGCGTTTTTTCACGTTTTATGCAAGATACGTACTTTTTTCTTGAATTTCATTCATAGACGTCAAAATAAATTTTGTTTAGCGTTTTATCTGTTTATCTTTTCTCTATTTTGAAATAAATGAAAGTATCAACCAAATTCGCTTGCATCGTGATGTCACGCGCTGACGCAACGGTGCCATTTTGTCGCAACATCATCGTGTCACGGCGCCGTCAATTTGCAGTTTTTTGCATGTCGTGTTTTTATGCGCATATAAGCCGTACCCTAGATTCAGTCATCATTTTTTGTCCGACGAAAGCGGCTTATATGCGAGTAAATACGGCATTTTCACTGAGTACAGTATTTAAAGAATTTACATGTATATATATATATTGATTATATTTAGATATTAATACATTACAGTCTTTTGATATGCTTATAGCTGTAATATTTAATAAATATACATAAATAATTGGGTCGGCCCAGTGGGGCAAGTGGTTAGCATGTCGGCCTCACAGCTCTGGGGTCTTGGGTTCAAATCCAGGTCATGTACATCTGTGTGGAGTTTGCATGTTCTCCCCGGGCCTGCGTGGGTTTCCTCCAGGTACTCCGGTTTCCTCCCACATTCCAAAAACATGCATGGGCTGATTGGACACTCTAAATTGCCCCTATGTATGGGTGTGAGAGTGCATGGAATGAAATAACATTATAAAATATGAATTGTTTATGACTCTCTGTCAAAAAGGTTCCCGACGCCTGGTGTATAATAAACAAAGTCCATGTCTTGTCTACATTAACCGCAATATTCGAGGGATTACTGTAACCTTGTGCTATAGTCGAGACAAAGGTGTTAATGTATTCCGCCGTGGCTTTCGAGTCGGAACAAGCTGCTTCCCCTTGCCTCACATCCAAATGTATCCCCAGTGCGTTTTTTAAAGTTATCGAACCAGCCACGACTCGCTTTGAAGGTTTCGATTGGCGTCTAAGTATCCCCTTTCTGAGCTGCTTGCCTTACTTTTAACTCCTCGCAGATTTCGCTAACTGTTTCTCCTTTATTCATATTAAAAGAAGCCCCTCCCTCTCATGAATATCATGGTGCAGCTTGAAGAGGACCACCTAGCGGCCGCATTGTATGCTCGTATGTCAAATTTGTCTCGGATGTTGGGTAATTATAAGTAGGAGACAAACCAAATAAAAAACCGTGTATTTTTTGGAGGATTTGGTTTTTTGTTGTTGTTGTTTTTTTACACTCTATTTGTGATGACAAACCAAATGAGCATTGGCAGCTCGCTTAGTTAGTTAGATAGCTGGGGAATCACCCAGTACTTAGGCCCCAATTATCCACTAAATTTGCCTCTCTCTAAATGAGATTATTGCTACATGCAGAAACTCAAGTTCCCACTGGGTTCCATTAACTTTGATTACTCCTCATTATTTACTTACAGCTCTAGCCCTGTTATTGTTTTCACTTACGTAGATGCCCAGAAAGGGAGAACATGAGCAGGGAGGTGATACCCTTTTCATAAACAAAAAAAAGAGTGAAGATTGGCCTAGCTGTAGAATCAAAAAATGAAGCCAAAACTTTAGCATAACATTTTTTTGCTTTTATGCGATTTCTTTGATAAGTCCTGGCTTCAAATATTGGCCCTGATAGTTTACATGTGTTGAAGGTGTTCATCAATAGGTGTGAATAGCTACTCTGATTTTTCGTTTTTCACGGATAATGTAGACCAGACATGAGCGTGTTAACAACTGCCGGCTTTCTCACACAAAGCTTGTGTAGAATGCTTGTGAGTACTACAGTGATACTAAGAGGCCATAGCTGGCAAACTTTCTGTCTGACAGAGAAAAAAAACATGGAAACGGGAGATGTGGTTGTGAGAGTAGATGGTGAAAGCCAATGCAGAGAGACTACAAAGTCAGCTTCAAGGCCTAATTTTGCCGTCATTGTCACTAGATTAATTGCAAAATTTCCTCCATGCTTTCTTCCCGCCCCGTTTTGTGGCTCATGGCTCCGCAGCGCTTGGAGGTTAATGGGGGGGGCAAAGAAGTCAGCATCTAATTTCATTTCAGTTTGTCTTAGGACAACTCTTACATGTTTAATTCTACCACAATTTCATGTAATCAGGCAAAAGACTTGCCCAGGGAGAGGGCAGCTCAAGCCAGGACACAGCCCGAGCTATTTGCCAATGTAATTGGCCAACATTCATTTTCTTGTCTTTGTCTTTTCTGTGCTCTCTCTTTTGATCTTCATTATCTTCACATCCTTCTTTCTCCCACCACCTTTTTTAGGTCACCACATCTTGCCCTCCTCCTATCGCCTTCATTTCATTTTCCTCCCCTCTGGGCAAAGTTGACGTGTTTGTCATTATGATTTCATATTTTCATCCATACCTCCTTTTGCAGCCTCTGGACATTGACTACAAAATCCATTATCATTTGTATATTTTAATTATGCAAATGAGGATAGCTCAAATGGCCCGTCGTAGGCTGCAGGGGAAAAGCAGGAACTCCATTGTGGGTGATTACAATTCATCCGCTCGTCTCGCTTTAATTGTAACAAGCTAATTACCGTGTTTCCATTTATTTTGAACAATGCTAAAAAGAAAAGGGAGCAGTGATAGCGTAGGCTAACTCCAAGCTTGCTGACAGGCATTTATAAGAAGGAGGGGATGCTGGGGAAGTGATCTAAAGGATGCTAGGAACACAAATATGGCACTCAAACAAATGTGTATTTAATTTGTCACATTTTACTTCATATGATTGAAAAATATCTCAGAGAATGCTACAACAAGACATTGTAAAATGAAACTTTTTAATGTGAGTCAGTTTCATCCAGTTATATTCACAATTGAGCCCTGAGTACTCACTCATTTCGCCGAAACTGCTGATGCCTGTATTAAGTCATATCCGCTCATTTTAGGACTAGCAGGTTACTTCTGTTAAATTCAAGAAAAATTTGGCTTTAAGTCTCCATATCATGTGTGAGGGTACTTTACTAAATTCGATAGTTGGGATTTGCTGAGCCACAACAAATAAACAAAAAAGCGCCAAAAACAGGTTTGCTCCCAGTTCATTTTTTTTTCATTAGACTCTTCTTCATGCATGATCTCATTGATCCTCATTGATTAACAACAGCATAACAATGTTGTCAAAAGAATTCTAAGACTTTTTGTACTTTAAAAGTGTTGAAATTACTAAAAACGGCACACATTTTCATGTGTTTTCTTTTAAATTGTGAGTATGGCTCTAAAGAAATAACATTTGAAAATCTGAATTGTTTATGACTTTGTCAAAAAGGTTCCCAACCCCTGGTATAGAGAGTTCTTTAGACTTATGATTTATATATGTACAGTAATCCCTTGAATATCGCGGATAATGTAGATGAGACAAGGCCTCGGTAATAAAAATAAATGCGAACTTCCTTGACGTAGCGTTTCGCTGCGTCCCAGTCTGACAAGGAGGCTCACTTTATGTCTTTACGGCCGCAATGCGAAATTTATGTAATTTGAAGAAAAGGCACGATGTCCTTCTATTATCAGCAAGTCATTCTTCTTCTACAGTGACTTCTATTATTGGCGCGTCATTGTTCTTCTACGGTGAAATTTCTATTCTTCTTCAACGGTGAAATCTCTCTTCTTCTTCTGCGCTGAGTGCCACCCATTTTAGCGCCGAAGAAGAAATGGTGCCCTAACTTCCACCATTTTGCATTGCCGTTTTTCATCTCCAGTTTTCATCTCCATTTTTCATCTCCTGTCTTCCGCTTGCGAATTTCAGTGTGGATTTTGCCATTTTTATGAACTTTTTTTATAGTTAAGATAAGAAAATGTGATGTACTGAAGCCGAAAATGTTGAATCCACGAAGTGGTGAAGGATCACAGTATTGTTGTTAAGCCAGTATCGACAAAAGTACACCATTTAAAAATCTCATGTGACGTCATTGTTTTTTTAAAGAAAGCTGACGGCAACATATTATAAATGATTTTTTTGGTAGATTTTCAGTACTTTTGGATCTGTGTGTGTCTTGATCGTTAATTTTTTAATACTCTTTGACACTATTCTATTAGGGCAGCCCGGTGGAGCGAGTGGTTAGCGCGTCAGCCTCACAGCTCTGGGGTCCTCGGTTCAAATCCAAGTCACGTCCACCTGTGTGGAGTTTGCATGTTCTCCCCAGGCCTGCGTGGGTTTCCTCCAGGTAGTCCGGTTTCCTACCACATTCCAAAAACATGCATGGTAGACTGATTGGACACCCTAAATTGCCCCCAGGTAAGGGTGTGAGTGTGCATGGTTGTCCGTCTCCTCGTGCCCTGTGATCGGCTTGCCACCGATTCAGGGAGTCCTCCACCTCTGGCCCGGAGACAGCTGGAATTGGCTCCAGTACCCCCCACGACCCTAATGAGGATAAAGCAGTTCAGAAAATGATATGAGATGAGACTATTCTATCATAAAATTGGTGTGCAAAAATCCACAACATGGGGCCTTTGAAACCAATCGATGCCACTTGTCTTTGACATGAGCTACTGTACTTGACTTGTCAATGTCTTCTAGAAACTGTTCAGTTTGGTACCAGATAAAAACATTAACTAATTTAGTGTCAGTTCAGCATGTGACAGATTCTACTGTAAACTGGTTGACAAATTGTAAGATGGAAAATGGCAATTTTTTATTTTTATTTCCCAACTTGGAATTACAGTAATACCTTGAGATACCAGCTTAATACATTCCGGGGCCAGGCTCGTATGTCAATTTACTTCTATCTCAAGTAAATTTTTCCCATATAAAATAAGTAAATACAAATTAATCCGTTCCCACCGTCTGAAAAAAAAAACACCTAAAAATAGGATTTTACAATCGAAAACATGTTTTTAAATGTTCTAATCCACCACCTACACTCACAAAGTAACACATACCTATGTAGTTGTTATGATCTGCAATAAAATGTGACATTATTATGTACAATACTGTATGGACCTCTTACCTTCGAGACAGACGGGAGCGGCTAACGGCGGTGTGTGCGGCGGCAGAGGAGAGAGACTTGATGGCAACACGTTCAGTTCGCTACACTTTTGTGACACTACGTAACATAACATAAACTTTAAATTTAACTTAAATCCATTTTGCTCACTATACACACACACTTAAAAATGGATGTCAGCTTGTTGTGGTATAACCGAGGCAAAGGTGTTAATGTATTCTGCTGTGGCTTTCGAGTCAGAACTTACTGCTTTTGCATGCCTCACAACCGAGGGTATCCCAGTTCGTTTTTTTTAAGTTATTGAACCAGCCATGACTTGCTTTTCTCAGCTGTTTGCTTTACTTTCAAGTCCTCGTAGATTCCGCTAACTCTTTCTCCTTTATCCATATTAAAAGACGCCCCTCCCTCTCGTCATCAAGATCACTGCACAGACCACCTAGCGGCCCCATCGTATGCTCGTATGTCAAATTTATCTCGTATCTCAGGGGAAAAATTTGCTAGGAATTTTGCTCGTATCTCAAATTTCTTGTATGTTGGGACACTTGGATGTGTGGGTATTACTGTATACATATGAACACATACCGTTAAATGCTCATTGAGAGTGCCACCTTGTTGCAGTAATAACTCATGCAACCGCCATATTTGATGTGGCTTAGCTTTTTAATGTACCAACATTCGTTTATTCATTTCTCTTCTGTGCCGATTATCCTAGCTAGGGTTGTGAAGGAGCCTATCCCAGTCAACCTTGGGAAGGCTGGGCTGCACTCTGAATTGATTGCCAGGCCAGTGAATGACAGGCCACAAGGAGAATCACACACACACACACACACATTCACACATTTACAATTAGCCTACCATGCATGTTTTGGGGGTTTAGGAGGAAACCAAAGTACCCAGAGAAAAGCCGTGCAAGCAAGGGGAGAAAATAAAGTCCATATGAAAAAAAAAATATTACGAAAAAAATAAAATATCAGTCAATATCGGTAATTACCACGATAACCATCACATCTTTTTTCTTACCTACTAATAAGAAAAGAGAATATAAAATATGATGATTTTAAAAAAGTATTTTTGTTGTTCTCTTGTGCAATAAAGATAATACAACTTACACTATGAAAAGTAATGAATAATAAAAAACTGTTGTGAGAGTGAGTGGGCGTCTGTCTCTCTGTGTGCCCTAGATTGACTGTCAACCAGTCTAGGGTGTAGTCTGCCTTTCGCCCGAAGACAACTGGGTTAGGCTCCAGCAACCTCTGCAACCCTTTTGAGGATGGTCAATATGGAAGATGAAAGAATGGATGCACGAATGAATAATAAAACCAAAAGAAATTTTGACTGACGTCTTTATTTTTATAAATTTGCCTTCAAACCAAAAGTTGCTGTGCAATGTGAAATAAAATAATCAACTGAAGACATCATCACCATTGGCAAGCAGACTACTTTCAGCCTCACAAAAGAAAATGATGTAAATATACCTCATGTGCCCATTTAAAAATGTTTTTTTAATGTTGGATGAACTTCCTCTGGGCCTGGTTCCAGAGTGGGACCACGGTGAGCCGTGTGCGGGCGAGGGAATATAATAATAATAATAATCGGACATAGGCCCTGTCGTCATTATCACAACACAAAAAGCCTACTTGTCATCACACGCAGAAACTGCGTGTGACGAAATTGATGGTGCTTCTCCATAAGCTACGTTTACTCGGCAAAAGACCTAAATAAGTGTAAGTTACGGACTTGTAATTTGGCATTCTGCTGTTGTGGATACAGGTCGCTTACCTCTCGCTAACCTCTCACTGTCTTCCACTTACCTTACTTCAGTCAGCTAGTAGGAGGCAGATCACCACCCAAACATCTGTTCATATTACCGCAGAAGGGAATGTGTGTTATGTTAGCGCGAGTTTAGATTTCCGATGGATGTGGGGAAAAAAACTGTCCTTAAGCCTATTTGTCCGTGCTTTGTGGGACCGATAGCGTCTGCCAGAGGGCAGCAGCTGGAACAGATTGTGACCAGGGTGGTAAGGGTCCCCTATGATGTTCTTGGCTCTGCTGAGGTAACGAGGGCTGGCAATGTCTTCCAGTGAGGGCAGAGAGCAGCCGACAATCCTCTGGGCAGTGTTAATCACTTTCTGCATGGCCTTTTTGTCTGCCGCCGTGCTTCCAGCGTACCACACTGTGATGCCGTACGCCAGGATGCTCTCTACAGTGGTTCTATAGAAGGTTATCAGAAGATTGGTGGCCAAGTTGTTCTTCCTAAGTACCCTGAGGAAATGGAGTCGTTTCTGAGCCTTCTTCACCACTGCCGTGATGTTTGTAGACCATGAGAGCTTATCCGTGACGTGGACCCCCAGGAATTTAAAGGACTGGACCCTGTCTACACATACTCCATTTATGAGGAGTGGGGCCAGATCTGTGCCGTGTTTGCAAAAGTCCAGGATTATTTCTTTAGTTTTCGTGGTGTTCAGTGTGAGATTGTTCACCGAGCACCACGAAGACAAATTGTTGACCTCATCTCTGTAAGCTGACTCATCCCCTCCTGAGATGAGTCCGACCACAGTGGTGTCGTCAGCGAATTTGATGATGGCGTTAGACTGGTGGGTGGGTGTACAGTCGTATGTGTACAGGGAGTACAGAAGAGGACTCAGTACACAGCCTTGAGGGGAGCCAGTGCTTAGTGTAATGGAGGAAGAGAGGTGGGGACCAAGTCTAACAGTCTGTGGTCGGTTGGTCAAGAAGTTCTTTATCCAGCAGCAGATTGAAGAGGATAGTCCAAGGTGGGAGAGTTTGTCAGTCAGAATGTCCGGTTTTATGGTGTTGAAGGCTGAGCTATAGTCAATGAAGAGCATCCTCACGTAGTTCCCAGGGTGTTCCAGGTGGCTCAGTGCTGTATGAAGAGCAATGGCAATAGCATCATCAGTGGACCTGTTTGCTCTATAAGCAAACTGGTGAGGGTCAATTGAGGGAGAGATTGTATTCCTGATATGGCGGGCTACCAACTTTTCAAAGCACTTCATGATCACAGGCGTGAGGGCAACAGGCCTAAAATCATTCATGCTGCCAATGGTTGGCTTTTTGGGGACAGGGATGATGGTGGCAGATTTCAGACAAGATGGAATGATGGATTGTTGCAGGGAACAATTGAAAATGTTTGTGAAGACTCCAGCCAGCTGGTCAGCACAGGCTTTGAGCACCTTCCCAGGTACTCCGTCTGGGCCAGCAGCCTTCCTGGTGTTCACAGACCGCATTACCAGTCTCACTTCCTGTTCCCGGAACGTCAGTGTATTGCTGCAGGGTGGTGGTGGGGGTGTTGAGACTGGGTCTGATTTGTCAGTCTCAAAGCGGGCAAAGAAACGGTTCAATTTCTCCGCTAGTGAGGCATCTGCATTAACAGACATATTATTGTTATTGTAGTTGGTAATATGTCGTATTCCTTGCCACATCTTCTTTGGGTTATTTTCTGTGAAGTGCTCCTCAATTTTTTTGGTATATGCTGCCTTGGCCTTTGTAATGCCTCTTTTCAGCTCAGCTCTGGCAGCTCTATATTTTATCTTGTCCCCTGATCTAAAGGCGGAGTTACGGCATTTGATGAGTGCCTGTGTCTCATTGGTCATCCAGGGTTTTTGGTTAGGAAAAACCCGTATTCGTTTATCTATAGTGACGTTGTCAATGCAGTTTTTTATGTAAGAAAGTACAGAGTCCGTGTAGTCCTGGAGGTTGTCGTGTACAAAAAGTTCCCAGTTGGTGCGGGAAAAACAGTCCTGCAGCTGAGAGAGTGCATCGTCGGGCCAAGTTTTTATTATCTTTATTTGTGGCATTGTTTGCCTCCGGAGTGGAGTGTAAGCGGGGGTGAGAGATAGGCAGTGGTGATCTGATCCAGCTAGGTGAGGGAGGGAAGTGGCTTTATAAGCATGTTTGATGTTAGAATAGACATGGTCAAGAGTTTTGTCTCCTCTAGTATTACAATTTACGTATTGAATAAACTTAGGTAAAACAGTCTTTAAACACGCCTTGTTGAAATCACCAGCGACAATAAAAACGCCATCGGGGTGGTCAAGCTGTTGTTTGTTTACAGCCGTTAGCATGAGGTTAAGTGCTGTGTTAACGTTAGCATTCGGAGGTATATAGATAGCCGTTACTATGACGACGGTTAGTTCTCTCGGTAGATAAAAGGGCCTACACCGTATTGCCAATAACTCTAAATCCGGGGAACAGTGAGTGTCAATGATCCTACTATCACAACACCATTCATTATGTATATACATGCACAGTCCTCCTCCCTTGCTTTTGCCTGTTAATACTTTTGAACGGTCGTTCCGAAAAAGCGTTCGGCTAGCTAGCGATACCGCAGCGTCGGGGATATGCGGGTGTAGCCACGTTTCTGTGATGATAATAATATTACAGTTTCTAACAAAGCTGTTGGTAGCAATACGAAGTTCCAACTCATCCATTTTGTGGGTGATGGATTGGGCGTTGGTCAAAAAGATACTAGGAAGCGGTGCTCGGTGTGGTTGTTGTTTCAGCTTAGCAGCAAGGCCCGCCCGGCATCCACGCTTCTGTTTTCTGTCCCTTCGCCGCCTTCGACGTGCTTTTGGTGGGCTGGCTAGCCACGGAGAGCCCGGAGAGTTTGTTGAGAAATCGGATGTATCGCATATCCTTCGGATAGTGAGTAAATCCTGGCGACTGTAAGATAACGAACGACACCGAACTGGAGAGCATAGAGCCGCAGCGTCAGTGCGCGCCGCCATCTAACTGTGCCCAAAGCATATGCCGTTGGGCAATGATGCTCGTCATAAAACGTATTCTGAGCCATGCTTTGTCTGGTCTCCCACTTTAGACCAGTTTGCCATTGGTGACCCTACCAGGGGCACAAGACCCCTGACAACATAGCTCCAAGGATCATTGGGACACACAAACCCCGTGTGCGGTCGATTGGTCGCTGGTCTTTTGGTCGCGGTCTTTTGGTCACCAAAAGACCGGCGACCAAAAGACCAACGACCAAAAGACCGGCGACAAAACAGGGTAAAACAACATGGGCTATGCATCAATAAAAGCCAACAATGGCCATGAGCAGTTTCACTGAGCCGACGTGTGAGTGTATAAGAGTTTGTATGTACATGCGTTGTCCCTTTAAGAAGCTACGTCAGTCAGGGTCTTAACAAGTTCTCCAACAAAAAACCATAAAAGTCCGGGAAATTTGGAGCTTTTCTTTAGCCTAATAATTACTAGGGCATTAAGTATGACTAAATAGTAATTCACAGTTTGTATTTAGGGAATTTGAGCAATGATTTAAATGGTAATTATCAATAACCTTCCGGGCGACCAAAAGATCGGTGACCAAAAGACCGGCGACCAATCGACCGTGTACCCACAAACCCAACCACCACGATAAGGTCATCGGGGGGCACTTGTATTTAAGAAACATTTAAAAAAAAGAAAGAAAGAAAATATGCATCCTTTAGTGGGTAAACTCGGTGTTATCCTGCATCTCATAATCCCCCATTTTGTCAGTGTTCAACCATGCTAAAAATAGCTGTTTGTTCCTTAACATCTTTTACTCCGGAACGTTGGTCTGTAACTAGCGTTCACGTTGAATCACACAACCCCCCTTCCTTTCTTTGTGGTGTTAGGTTGGGGTAATTCTAGTATAAATTTATCGAAATGTTTTATTATCATTGTTGACAAAAATTATTTTACGATAATTATCGTTATCTTTTTATCACCCAGGTTTAAGACAAAGCCAAGGATATTACCTTGAATTTCAGAATTGTGTGGTGTGCATGTTAACCACTCGTCACGTTTTGCCTATTAGCACTTGCAAATAAATATTAAAAAATAAATATTTTACAAAGCAAGTTGACATACAAGACAATGTTAATTATTAATTACAGTTGTTATTCATTTTACTTTAATGGCTAAATGTCAGATTTATTTGTTTTATTTAAGGCAATAGTATATGTTTTGTCTGAGAAAAACTGTGAATTCACCTATGCGTTGCTTAAACCTAGACATGCTTGACTTTTTTTCACATATATCCACATACATACAGGAGCAGCCTGAAAAAAGGTCTCACACTTGGTTATGGTTTGTATTATTTTGTAATGTATTAGTAAGTTTTGTGTGTGCGTGTGCATGTGTGCGTGTGTGCGTGTGTGCGTGTGTGTGCGTGTATGCGTGTGTGAGTGTGTGCATGTGTGCACGTGCGCATGTGTGTGTGCGTGTGTGTGTGCGTGTGTGTGTTTTATGAGAATGCATCAATCAGAATAAAGAAAACAAACTGGTAGATTACCATCACAAATGTGGAACTGTTATGCTATTGTACAGCAAAAAAGCACAGTGATGATTCTTACATGTAGCGTTTGATTTTGTGAAGTGTTCCAGGGAGCACATGGAAACTCGCTGGCAGAAATTCACTTAGAGAAGGTGAAGAAATTCAATCATCTATTAAGATTCTATCGTCTATTAGGATCCGACAGCCGTTTCTGGCCACCATAAAAAAAATTCAACTCTCTACGATGCACGGTTTGGACAAACGTAGCAAGACAATCCTAGCTTACGAGCTGGAACTTCCTGGCTTCTCCATGGCTCACAACCGAGTGATCGTCTTTTAAAATTATCGAACCAGTCACGACTCGCTTTGAAGGGTTTTGCTGGCGTCTTTTTGATGCTTGCTTTGCAGAGTATCTACTATGTCACGCTATCTCCAGTAAAAAATGCAACCGGTGCTAGGTGCTTGTAGATATCTTTACGCCAGGGAGAAGTGGCGAGAAAGACAAAGCAATGCTGTTCTCATAAGCAGCCTCTTGCATACTCAGCCACCCGAACGACCACATCAGGAACCGTCTGGTATGCTCATATCATAAATTTGTCTCGTATCTCAAGGCAAAAATCTGCCCGGAATTTTCCTGGTATCTCAAATTGCTCGTATGTTGGGACACTTGTATGTCAAGGTATGACTGTATTAATGTTTTTTGTATGTGTTGCAGCTGTAGCTGCAGTAAAACTTTTTTGAGCCATAAAATAGTTATTGAGGGTTGGATGGATTCAGATGGAGCACTCCTGAAGGCCTAGTTGTGAAATGCATGACGCACCATTCAAATAGTCCAATTTCAGACTTAGCTAACCTTGGTTCTTTACTCCAGCATTGAGCTTGGGCTGCACCTCTCGCTACCTTCTCCATGCCCACCTACTTGACGTGGTCATCAGGGAGAGACTTGAATAGTATTTGGAATTGTCTTCCTTAATCATTTCCCTGATCCCCCAGGACCCACAATGACATGATAGTGGAGTGGCAGGATGTTAACAGGAAGATAAGATTTGGAAATGCCGCAATCCACTTAAGTCATAGTTTCTCCAAGGGTTTAAAAGGAACACCCAGTGTCACGAATGCAAGAAAAAAATGGTGATAAATCAAACATTCCAGGACCAGAGATTCAACACTTTTTATGGGTAGAGAAAAAAAGGCATGATGATGACATTCTTTCTGCTCTTTTTACTGTGAGATTTGGAACACAACCCTTTTTAATTGCTGTTGATAAGTAGAGCACAAATCTCCACCAAGGCCTAATTTTTTTATACGCCTTAACTACAGCCTTGTCAAGCCTCATTAGAATGATACAGTAAAATAAATATTGTTTAGTAATGCTATGCTTTGATTGAATGGAAAAAGAAAGGGTTTCAGTCTCAATTACTTCCGGTGGCACGTCAACTGTATAAGCTTTCCTAATTACATTTACTGTTTTAGGACGATCAACAACACTGGCATGGAAATTAAGGTTCAGTATATCTAGACTTTTCATTACACCAACAACAGCAAAAAAGAAAATGCACCCCATCATTGGAACATAAGGGATTGACAGCTACTTTCTGTACCCAATCCTGTTGAATGGTAGATGCTGTAAATGGTGCCTAGAATATTCTCAAGGATAGTAGCATTAATGTCACACGTAAAGCCTGCGTGGGTTTTCTCCGGGAACTCCGGTTTCCTCCCACATTCCAAAAGCATGCATGGTAGGTTTGGACACACTCAATTGCTGCTAGCGAAGAGTGAGTGTGAATGACTATCCGTCTCCTTCTGCCCTGCAATCGGCTGGCCACCGATACAGGGTGTCCCCTGCCTCTGGCCCGAAGTCAGATGGGATAGGCTCCAGCACCCCCCGCAACCCTAATAAGAATAAAGCGGTTCAGAAAATGAAAAAAACAGAGTGGAACCTCTACTTACGAAACTTCTACATACAACATTTTCTAGTGGAATCCTTTGGAATGGTAGTACATGTTGTAAATGATGCCTAGAATTATGTGAAGGATGCTAGCAAAAGTGTCACACTTAAAGCCTGCAGTCCAAACAGGTTGGTAGGTGATCATTGTCCTGCTTGTCAAACACATTTTTATCAGACATACAACCTCTACTTACTAACACTTATCCATACAAAATTGTCTAGTTATGAAAGGTCATGATGTGTAAATTATTGTTCCAAGATACAATAATCTGTCCATGTTATAAAATATTTAATGAAGTAAAAATTCAACAAATTACTATTCAGCACGAGATTTTCAGCATGAGATTTGATAAGAATGTGCACTCTCCTGAGTAAGCACTCAAATCAGGCTCACTTGGCGCTCACCGCATTCAGCAACATCCATGCCATGTATATTCACAACTTTCTACAGTTACGGTGGTGCCGTAGTACCCATCAACCCAGGTGCCTGCGAATGCATCACAACGCCACACACAAGCGACTCCTGCTGGAGTTGCTTTTCTATTAGCTATCTTATTCGCTAGCAGGAAGCAATGGCTGTATGAGGCCGCAGGGTTCGCGCGCTCTAAAGCTTGGACCATGTTGGATGCACAGCTCCAGTCCGACCGGAAAACGCTGCCTTTCCAGCTCAGTGCCTGTATGCCAGAACTGGCCCAAATTGGATTGGCAGTATAAGCGCGACCGTCAGACATAAAGCCACTTTTCCATCACTTTTTGATCTCCTCGAGGCCGCAAGTGAGGCAATTGGTTAGCGGTAGATCTCGACTTCAAAGAGTAATTAGTGAGTCAAGACGACTCTCCTGATCATCTCCAGCTGGCAGTGAGTTCCTGATTCTTGTCCCTTCGTCATGGAGTTGTTTCTTGAGATTTTCTCAATGTACCTAAATACTTTCAAGTTGTAGGTTCACGTGTGTGTACACATTGTAAAGATTTGGGTTATAATGTTGAGGTATGATTTACATGCTGTTATTGCCACACCATGTGAGTGATAAAAAAGAGAGAGTGACACTGCTGAAGATCTGGATGTAATGCTTTTTTAAAAAAAAATCTGTGTTCTGCGGTCATTTTAATGGATTGATATTCTTTTAATAAAATTTCTATTTTTTGATAAATAGATACATTTGCATAGAAATTTCATACAAAATAGGCATGCTTTTATAATTTTTAAAGATTTAAGGGGTAGTGTTTAAGATCATGGAACAGATGATAAAATATCCCTCCACTTACGCAAAATCTAAGTCACGGAAAAGCTTCTGGGAGCAATTAATTTTGTAAGTAGAGGTGTATAGAATTTTAGTTTTGAAACCCATCCTTTGACACAAGCGCTGTAAAATAAAAAGTATTGAGACTTGTGTGAATGTGTTGTTCATGCTTGGATTTTGCTGGCCAAGAGGGGGGGGAAAGACGCTCAGGCTGCTATGCTTTTCATGCATTTCCAAAGTGCATAACTCTATTTGCCAATCTGTATAAGGCAGCCAGGAGAGATTTATGAGCACATTCCAAATCCATCTTAACCAGCAGTTGAGGATCAGTGAGAGGAAGTGAGAGCTCTAAATCTAACTTTCATTAAGAGATTAGACACTCAGAGGATCATCTTGAAACTGCCTCTGGAAAGATCACATTTTAAATCACACACTATGACCTCAAATGCTCTTTTGCTTATATGTACTTTTTAAAATAAACAATACATCATATTGTAAACATTAATGTTTCCCAAACCAAACACCGTAAAAAACAAATAAGTCTTTTATCTGCCCACTCACAATCATACTCTTACACACACATACACACATGTAGTTTACAGAATACACATAGTTTAAGGTACTTGCCTTGTTAGCAGGTTAATTGTCTTTAATGATGTGCAATAAAATGGTTCTGATTAAAGCAATACGAGTCACAAAACATCTGTGATTTGCACTGCAACATCACTGCAACATTTGGGGTCTCTACATTTTACCCCCTCAAAATGAATACATTGCACGCTGTTCCAAGGGAGTTTTTGAAGGCTAACTGGGATAGAAATAAGTACAACTTAGCTGACATCATTAAGCAAATTGATAGAAGAGCTAGCCAAATCACTAGTGTCCTCTTGCACTTAAAGAATCCCAAATAGGGCCATCTGTCAATATTACTATGTGCTTCTTAGCAAGACCAGACCTTATGCGTGTAATGCTGCAGGGATTTGATTAAAAAAATAAAAAAGACACAAAAATATTTATGCTCTTAGATATTTTTTTTAATCCATGTTTGCTAGTGAAAGCTGTTAAAGAAAGTGAATTTTAGAAGTCAAATGTTGGATGCAGGGGACAAATCAGGTCATCTGGAATTAAAATATCTAGGCTGCTGTTTTATGTTTTGGTGAAGGGTTTGAAAACTTTTCCAAGGAGTTGCTTCAAGCACATTTAGGAAATATGCAGAAAACAAAACCAATTTTATAATGGCTTATCTCTATTGCTGGATCTCGAAGATCTGGAAAGTATCTCATCTAACATTAGAGAAAGACCTTCCGAGATGGCGTGTAGATCGGTGATTGGCGCCAAAAAGCATAAATTCCGTGTTCAAATAGCTAAAGATCAATATGCAATGGTGTGTGTGCAACATGGGTGTTGCAGTAACAAATTCCTTTAATCCAATCCAATTTGCATTAAAATTATGACGCGATGCTCTTGTTTTCAAGGACACTCTGTCATTACACTTAGGCATGGAACTAATTACTTTTGACAAGCAAAAATTAACCAAATATAATGGAAACAACAGTAGGAAAAGAAGTAGCCGTAGAGATTTCCATGTCAACAAAACACCCGTCTGTTGATTTCTACTTTGAACATTGTGGGGGAAGTGAAGAGGCTGTACAATTAGATCTATAAGCACCCATATCTGGATCTTTTATCGTGGTCCTATTCTGATTACAACCCATCAAATCAAATAATCAACTCAAGTTTACCTTGTAATTTAATTTACAGATATTAATGACCTTGAGCTAAATGTGTTTTTTCTCACTGTCTAAGCACAGCATCTCTCGTTATGAAAATAGATTATACTAGTATTAAAGAGATAATAATCCATCCCAAAAAACTCACGAAAAACATTTTGTTTGCATTCAGACTTGAGTCATGTCAATGAGCATGCACCACCAAGCATGTGTTAATGTGATACACTTGTTTTTATGTTCCAATTTAAAAACAACAAGAGCTCACATGTCTGTGAAGATTATCACTGTCAGATCAGTGTCACACATGCCTCTTTCAGCCTGGCCTTTAATCCTTCATGTCCTCTGCTACACAGGGGTATATTTATGAGTGAATGGCTCAGTGAGTGATCGTGTTTTGAGAAACAGCGTAACAAAAATAATGATGATAAGATATGTTTTGATAAGCTGCCTTAATGTGAGGTTTAGGTTTCACAAAAACAATAGCCACGCAAATGCACTGGATAGAAAAAGATAGACAATTTACACACGTCCACTTGACATCAAAAATGTCAAAATAGTGTGTTTGCGTGTGTCTTTCTTGTAAATTACATATGCTCCCACACTACCCAAGCTAATATGAATTTTATTTAAATACTGAACACCAAAGCGGCTATTTTGCTGAACAATAATTATTTTTCTGGAACAATAATTATTAGCTTTTAATTCTCTTGCTCACTGTTTTGCCCAATGGCCCTTGTTTAAAAATCAGACACTTTTTCAAACATGGTGCCCTTAAGCAAACTGCATGAAGCATTTTGCTTGAATATCAAATAATTACAAATCAAATAAATGAAACATGAAAGTGCAGCTAATTAATTGGTGTTGAAATGTTTGAGCTTCCTTGAACAAATTGTCTAGTGGGAGTTCAGATTTAGTTTTTTTCTGGGTTTTTTCTCCTAATACTAAAAATCTCTGGAAATGAGAAACTATAAGGTACAGTCTGTGGCATTGTGTTTTTCATCTTAATGTCATCTTTATGACAGTACTATAAGGCTTCTTGAGAAATGTAAAGAAAAAATGTGGTTTGTTTTTCTTGTTTTCCCATTTAATTTCTATCATTTAGCCCTGGAAGCTGTGTTTGTTTCTTTGATAAAGCAAAACAAACAATAAATGAAGATTAACAGATTCAAATCTAATCTGATAGAAGCTGCTAGTTCTATCTAGTATGTATGATGGGATTACTTAAAGGATTACACAATTAAAGCTTCTCCAGCAGCAGTGACTGTCACACTTTCATGACAGTGTAATGTTGTGAACAAAAGATACTGATTTCATGCTCGTCCCTGAGAACAACTCTAATGGATAAATAAATTATAACGAGTGCACTCAGTACCAAGAATCTGAATTCATGCTGATACAGTAATTTTTTATACCAGAGAACTCTCAATACGATGAGGGCTTTATTTATATATGCCCGTGAGTCTTGCACAGGGGTGGGCAATCCAGTCCTCGAGGGCCGATGTGGGTGCAGGTTGTTGTTCCAACCGATCCAATACAGACAGTTTAACCAATGAGGTTTGTGCTGAAACAAGAATCACCTAACTGCAATCCACTGATTGGACTTCTAAATAACCAGATTGATGGTAAAGTTTTCTCTTATAGTTTGGAATGAAAACCCGCACCCACTGTGGCCCATTGTGGAATAGTTTGCCAAGCCCTGGACTCTAGCAGCTACCTTTTCAGGAACTTTATGCTCCTGACAGGGTCATGCAGCGGTTGGCCAGAGGGACCTAGGCAATCCACTCACTACATTAGCCGGCCCCTTTTGTGGCCATTTAGGAGATACATGGATGGGAGGTGAGAGAGGATATGAAGGTGCCTTGGCTGCGCAGCAAGTTGGAAGAGAGGAGCAGGAAGCAGGCAAACGAGAGGGAAGTGCTGGTGCACAATTTAGGATTTTAATAAAAAATAACCATACAAATAATAAAAACTGTGACAAAATTAACAAAAATACAAACATAACAGGGGCGATGCAAACCAACGAAGAGACAAACATCAATCACCAGGAAACAATACTCCCACAAGGACGTAGAAAAACACAGGGTTTAAATACACAGATAGGCGTTGATGACAATCACAAACACCTGGGTAACACAAGGGAATGAGAGCCAAAAGGGACACAGCAGTTGAAATGCATACAATCACAAGGACAGGACACACAAGGAAAACACACCCATCCACCCAAAACCCCAACAAAACGTGACATCCACACTATGATTGGAATTACCTTTGTAGTATAGAGTAATGACTCTTACACACATTTCCTCAATTTGATTGCTGTGAAAGTCTTCCGTCTTCTCACTCCCAGCTTTTATTTGTCCCTTCCGTCACTTGCCACCTGGTGATTAAGCAGTAAATTAACCTCTAGGCCTCATTAATAATAAAAGAATAGAGAAAGCTTTTGGTTGTTCCGTTTCCTGTCTACCATGCTAATAGACCCCTTAACATTCACATTAACATAGCTCTCGTTTACTCGGGTAGACAACAAGCACATGGTGAGACACAGAAACGCATCATGTTGTATCTTGAATAATGCGCGGACACTTACTCGCATTTAAACCACAGGGCCAGATCTTAGAACTCATATGATCAAATAATGTGTCCAGAAGATTGGACGTTCATCATAGTGTCATGTCTTTTAGCATTTTGAAAATGCAACTCTTCAAATAAAGCTTCAAAAATACATTGGTACCATTATTACCATAAGTTTGATTGGTTGCATGACCAATATCCTCATCTTTATCAAATAAATTTCTGTATTGAGATGTATTTAAATGTCATTTCAGCCTGCATTTTTAAATCCGAAACATAGCACTATATTTTTAAAATCTGACAACAAAAACAAATATTAAAGTATAAGACGGTTTCATAAACTGCTATTCACTGTGATTGGTTGGTGAACAATTCAGGGTGTGCCCCACCTACTGTCCACAGTTAGATGAGATAAGCGCTTGTGAGGAGAGGATAAGCAAAAGATGAAAGAATGAACTAGGCGCTCTTGGTCAACCTCTGTAGCTATAGGCGACTACGCAACCCGCCCATATGTATAATAAACCGCCTCTTTCTTGGAAAATGGAACCCCTGAAGAACCATATTCTTTTTTAGCAGTAACCTTTTATTGCTGTGAAGAGTGTCGATGACGATCTTCTGGTCATCTGTCTGTCTTGTCCATGATTGTGTGACCTTTTGACCCATACAGAAAAACAGTTAAACTCCTCATGGATCATTTTCAGGTTTTTCAAGTTCATCTGCTAATTGAGGTGTTACACCATGAGAACTAATATACACACAGTGAATTTTTGGTTTTCATTATCTGAAACAGCCACCCCATGGTGCAGAGGTTCTGTCACCTGAGTTCAGTACAGGCAGCATGGGATTGATTCACACTCGGATTATGGGTGAGAATGGTTGTATGTCTCTGTGTGCCCTATGCCTGACTGGTCACCACTCTAGGATGTAGTTTGCCTTTTGCCCAAAGTCAGCAGGGATGGGCTCCAGCAGCAGCAGTGCGGGAGACAACAGTTGGAACCTTCACGAGGTGTCTCCCGAGAGGCCGCCCGTCGCGGCCTGCGAATCCAACAAAACCACCCAGAGCTGCCTCCCAGGAACGTGGCGCCCTACGTTTTTCATCCAGCCGGATATATTCGCACTGCCCCACACCTCCGGCTACCCCCTGGATGAACTAATCCGCGTTCCAGTGGCAGCTATAGCACTGCTGAGGGTAATCGTCAGGCGCCTGAGGTGACCTAACAACAACAACAACAACAACAACAGCAGCATCAGTGCTGAAAATGAATAACTTATCTGAAACAGAATATATATTTTTTTAAATTTTATTTTTTGGTTATAAAAAAATGACCTGAAATAACAACATGTTGGAGGTTCACCCTCAGAGTTACATTGTACTGTATAGAGTTCCAGATCTTGCTTTTATCGTAATAACGTTACCACAAAAGTAGGATATACTTCTTTTTGAATGTCACCACATCGTTTAAGATATTTCAGCTATGAATATAACAATATGACCAATAAAATCCTTGTCGTAAAAAAACGCTTATGCACACAGAAGAGAGAGAGTAGAAGCCTTATGGGACTACATTTGTGGTACTTTGATCTTATTCAGGTCTAAGTGCCAATGCTGGTGAGTTCTTTTGATTTTATGTTCCACATAAAATGATGCTGTTTACTCCAAAATGGCCTAATTAAGTTACATTATCTTCAAATATTCCCCAGTAAAGAAAATGAAATGTGATACTGTGAGATCATCCGGTTACTTATCTTCCCTCTGTAGAAGGGATGTCACTGTGACACCCTGTGGAGAATGCAATGATTTTCTTGGACAAAAGGTGATATTCTTAAACAGAGTGCCCCAGATATTCCACTTAGCCCTTCCCTCAAACTATAATCTTACATATTTAGAGGTGTTTTGCACTAAGAAATATGTGCAAAAGCCCGCATGCCTTCAGCAGTTAAAATAATTCAAACCTTCAGCAGTTAATATAATTCAAACCAGAAGTTTCACAATACACTGTACTAAAATAAATGAACATCAGGACTGGGTGTTTAGATTATAGGTAAAATCGGGCCTAGAAAATCCAGCCCGACCCGGACCGTGGGTATTAACGCCCGACTCGGCCCGAGGCCGACCAATTAACTTGATTTGCAGGCCCGAGTCCGAAACAAACCCGAAATTTCATGTTTTATTGGTGAGGGCGGAGGGGTGATTTATGATAACAAATTAAAGCCTCTGCGGTCAGCTGGCCACCGATTCAGGGTGTCCCCCGCCTCTGGCCCGGAGTCAGCTGGGATAGGCTCCAACACCCCCCGTGACCCTAAAGAGGATAAAGCGGTTCAGAAAATTAGATGAGATGAGAGAGAATTAAAGCCTGTCTTTTGTAACAAAATCTAAGTTAAACAAGACTGTATAAACATCTACATCTTTTATATTTCTGTGTCTGCAGAGGTTACATTTGCCGACAATATTACATCATTTAACAACGAAATAACACTGTTTAAATGCCTGCTCAGCGTTGAGGTACCAGTCTTTTTGCTCTTGTATGAAAGCAAAGCGCCACATAGACTACATTCAGCAAAGCCAACACAAGTTTCTGTAGCATTTTCAACAATCAATTTGAAGCTTTTCCACAGCTCACTCTTACTTTTTGTCTGTTCAGTTCTCCTGTCTTTAGTTGATCCTTAACTTCTTGCTCCACCATATTGGGAATGCCAGGTCAAAATAGATGCAGACTTGCGGAGGGGAAGATGTGCTCTGCAGCTGGCTCTGCAGCTCCTGCTTAGTAGTTAAATAGCAATTACATTACAGCGCCTTCTCTGTTTTATCCAAATTACTTATTTTATAACAAGTATTCCTTGGTTTAGTATCCACACATCGTTTTTGTATACATTTTTATAAACATATTTATTTGAAAAAAAGTCAGCGAGAGAGAAGCCCAACCAGACATGACCCGATCCCGAAGTAATGCTTGAATTTTTAGGCCCGGCCCGACCTGAAATTCAGGTTTGAGCTTAAGATCTTACCTCTAGTTTAGCTATACTTAGCTATACAATATATCGTAGAGCCAAAAGGTTTTAGTCAGGTTACATACACCCACATTATCAGACAAGACAAAGGACCTTCCTGACCTTGCTACATACTTTTCAAATAATCTATGTAGCGCCCTGCAGTCTGTCTGCATTGGAGCTAATTGGCTTCAACTCAGTTTTCACTGTTAACATCTCATTACTTATTCCACTTAGAATAACTTGCACAAGTTTGCTTGTATCCATGGGTCATTAAAAGCTTAGGAAGTCTTTAATTAGGAACTCTAGATTATTGAGTAAGTAACCATTACCTGCCATTTCTGAATGCTCCATCTCCCACTCCACTTAAGATTACGTCATGATGTGATAGTTATCTGAATGAATATATATATGTATATGTATAGCCTGTATATATGTATGTATATATATATATATATATATATATATATATATATATATATATATATATATATATATATATATATATATATATATATATATATATATATATATATATATATATATCAGTGGCGGTTGGTGCATTTTCTCGTAGCGCCTTCAACGTATCAATCCAACCCTCAAAAACTATTTTATGGCTATAAAACCTCTACTGCAGCTACAGCTGCGACACAAAAAATAATCAATAAATTAATGTACAAAAATTGGGTAAAATCCACTTCCTAGCAGCATTTCATGATTAAATACAAATACTGGAGCTTTTCAGATATTAAAACCAGGCCAGGGGGGCGATTTTCCCGGGAAAAGACAGCGATGAACGTCAATGGCGTACGGGCAAACATTGCCCGAAAATGGGGTAAAATCCAGCCGAAAACAGCATTTATTGATTAAATACAAATACTGGAGCTTTTTAGACATCAGAACCGGGCCCGGAGTATCATTTCCCCGGTAAAAAGACAGTGATGAACGTCGATACGTCCATACGTGAAATGACAAAAAAATGCACTAAAATTAGGTAAAATCCACTTCCTAGCAGCATTTGTTGATTGAATACAAATACTGGAGCTTTTGAGACATTACAACCAGGCCAGGGGGGTGATTTCCTCGGAAAAAGACAGCGATGGACGTCAATGGCGAAACGGCAAAAATTAAACTGGGGTAAAATCCCCATCCTAGCAGCATTTAGTGACTAAATACAAACACTGGAGCTTAAATACAAACACTGGAGCTTTTCAGATATCAGAACCGGGCCCACAATTGAAATATTATTTAGGAATATAGCTATATTTTACTCACCAAAAATTCTTTTTAACTGTACACAATATCCATCCTCCTTTCTTTATTCCTTATTTTCTATCGCCATCGAAGCTAATGATGAAAGTCGAGCCTGTCCTGTCATATTTCCGGCATAGTCCGTCTTGAAAATGGCATTAAATAAACACAACAATATATTTATTTGTGCAGCTAAGTTAGCGCAATGAAAGTGGCACACACCATTTTCCCGGCTGTAACAGGCTTGCTAGCTTCGGAGTTGACCGCCCTTTCTTAATGATGTCCATTTTTTTCTGGAAAAGTCCGTCTGGAAAATAGCTTTGTGAACAAATCTGCAACCAAATCTGTCAGCCATTGTGGGTGGAGTTTGCGATCTCTGGCAGCCTCCACATCCGGGCTTTGGCCCGCCTACTAGCCAATCATAGTTGGTGAAAGCAATGACGTATCCCAGCCAGCAAAATGCTAACGCCTATAAAAAATCATTGCGGGGTTGCCAACTCGAAATCTGATTGGTTAAAAGCAACAGTCTTGTTTAATGCAGCAGACCCCACAGAACTGATTGTGAAGGCTTTGAGGCAGATCTGATCTGGCAACAAATAACGGCTGAAATGTGATTGGTTAAATGCTTCAATATGAAAACACACATCTGGAAGCAGTGCAACCAGGGGGAAAAGCAATGAAAGGAAGGTAAAAGACCATTTGGAATAATAAGCATTGAGGACAAAATATAATATTATTCAGATATTTCTTAGGCCAGCAGAGAAGGCCTTGAAGCCCCGGACGGCCCGCCACTGATATATATATATATATATATATATATAGTCATAAAAGAACCAAACTTCATGAAGGTTTTTTGTGACAAAGAAGTGTCTGTTCCAATCACTCTATCAGAGAAAAATCAGAGTTGTAGAAATAACTGGAAACTCAAGAGAGCCATGACATTATGTTCTTCACAAGTGTATGTAAACTTTTGACCACAACTGTGTATACAGGCTATCACCTGCTGCTGAGAGAAAATTGGTCAGGAGGGTGAAGATTCAACCGAGGTGTCAGTGTCCACAGTCAAGCGTGTTTTGCATCTCCATGGCCTGAGAGGCTGTCGTGCAAGAAGGAAGCCCTTGCTCCAAAAGCGGCACCTTAAGGCTCAACTGAAGTTTGCTGCTGATCACATGGACCAAGATAAGACCTTTTGGAGGAAAGTTCTGTCGTCAGATGAAACAAAAATCGAGCTGTTTGGCCACAATGCCCAGCAATATGTTTGTAGGAGAAAAGGTGAAGCCTTTGACCCCAAGTACACCATGCCTACCGTCAAGCACGGTGGTAGTAGTATTATGCTGTGGGGCGGTTTGCTGCCAATGGAACTGGTGCTTTACAGAGAGTAAATGGGATAATGAAGGAGGATTACCTTCAAATTCTTCAAAATAACCTAAAGTCATCAGCCCGAAGATTGGGTCTTGGGCGCAGTTGGGTGTTCCAACTGGACAATGACCCCAAACACACATCAAAAGTGGTAATGGAATGGCTAAATCAGGCTAGAATTAAGGTTTTCGAATGGCCTTCCCAAAGTCCTGACTTAAACCCCATTGAGAACTTCTGGACAATGCTGAAGAAACAAGTCCATGTCAGAAAGCCATCAAATTTTACTGAACTGCACCAATTCTGTCAAGAGGAGTGGTCAAAGATTCAACCAGAAGCTTGCCAGAAGCTTGTGGATGGCTACCAAAAGCGCCTAATTGAAGTGAAAATGGCCAAGGGACATGTTACCAAATATTAGCACTGCTGTATGTATATTTTTGACCCAGCAGATTTAATCACTCTTTCTGTTAACCCATAATAAAGTCATAAAAGAACCAAACTTCATGAATGTTTTTTGTGACGAAGAAGTATCTGTTCCAATTACTCTATCAGAGAAAAATCAGAGTTGTAGAAATAACTGGAAACTCAAGAGAGCCATGACATTATGTTCTCCACAAGTGTATGTAAACTTTTGACCACAACTGTATAAAAATAGCATTGGTCTCACAGCTCTGGGGTCCTGGGTTCAAATCCAGGTCACGTCCACCTGTGTGGAGTTTTCCTGTTCTCCCCGGGCCTGCGTGAGTTTCCTCCGGGTACTCTGGTTTACCCCCTCATTCCAAAAACATGCTTGGTAGACTGATTGGACACTCTAAATTGCCCCTAGGTATGGGTGTGAGTGTGCATGGTTGTCCGTCTCCTTGTGCCTGATCGACTGGCCACCAATTCAGGGTGTCCCCCGCCTCTGGCCCGGAATCAGCAGGGATAGGCTCCAGCACCCCCCGCGACCCTAATGAGGATACAGTTAAATCTCGTTACCATGCCACCTCGTTACTATGCCACTCTCGCTATTATGCCACTTTTGCTCGGTCCCGACAACATTCAATACAAAATAAATTTACTATGCCACCCCCTAATCTCACTACTACATCACTATTTTGTGTGTGTTGTACTTTCGAATTCATTTATTTTTCAAATTTAGTCCACAATGTCAGCTCAGAAACGCAGCAGAATCGACTTTATCAGGAGAACCGACTTTATCAGGAGAAGAAGGAGATAATCGATGCTTCGAAGAAGGAGTAGAATCTGTCCAAGCTAGCCAGTGAGATAAACAAGAGTCGAAGTTAAGAGAACCAATCAAATCAATCCAAGCTGGAGTTCCATCAAAGCGCATGAAGCTGATGTAGGCTCCAAGACCAAAAGCTTGATGAGGCGGGGCTCATGTGGCTGAAGTAAGCAAGAGGACAGAGTCTGCCTGTCAGCGGTGATCTCATCAAGGTGAACGCGATAAAACTGGTCGAGCTGATGCACATTGCGGACTTCAGTTGGACAATGAGTTGCTCAAGACCCGCCGAAACAAAATGCGTCAGTGACCATTTTCGAGAGCTTTGGACTGAGCTGATGGATAACATTGAGAAAATAAAGCCTTTTTTTCCTTTTATTTTTTTACAATAAAACCGTTTTTAAAAACACTCGTTACTATGCCTTCTCGCTACTATGGCACTGTTGCTTGGTGCCGACGGGTGGCATAGTAATGAGATTTGACTGTGTGTGTATATATATATATATATATATATGTATATATATATATATATATATATATATATATATATATATGTATATATATATATGTATATATGTATATATATATATATATATATATATATATATATATATATATATATATATATATATACATTGTCATTGTCCTTGCTAAAAAATATATCCTTATTGAGAGCACATGCATAATTATATTTATAGCAATATTCATTCTCTCATTCAATTTCTGAACCGCTTATCCTCACAAGGGTCGCGGGGGGTGCTGGAGCCTAACCGAGCTAACTATGGGCACCAGGCGGGGGACACCTTGAATCGGTGGCCAGCCAATCGCAGGGCAAAGGAGGTGGACAATCATTCAAGCTCACACTCATACCTGGGGGCAATTTGAGTGTTCAACCAACATACTCTGAATGTTTTTTTGTGGTGTGGGAGTAATAGCCAGCAATAATAATACTTGTTAATATTTCCAACAATTTGGATTTTAATAATTACTTCTGCTTGTCAATGAAATGCATGGTAATCTTCCAAGGAGTGTCTGTTGTGCTAATTGGTACAAGTGCCCGAGGCAGAGCATGCACATGCACCTCTTCTTCACCATGCAGGCTGTATCGCTCTCTGTCAACGCTGAATAATAGCAAAGCAGGTTAAAGAGCTGCGGTTCGCTTCTACACTAAAATATTCAATGATCTCATTTCCGTTTGTCTTTCTGCCTGTTTGTATGTTTGTTTTTTGGGTTAAATGAAACTACTTACATCGTATTTTGTCATCAGGTCGTGAGGATCATGCATGACCTACATGCACGTTGCCTGGAATCCTTTGCAAAGCTTCAATTTCTGTAATAAAATTCAGCAACAAAAATAATCATTGCCATTATATTTTTTCTTTCAATTTGAATTAAATGTGTATTAATTTTAATGGTGCACTAAATCTGCACTGAACCCGAGAGTTGCATTCAATAAAATACGGCAGAGCATTACGGATTAAATGTCGAACGACCATATTGTAGACTGCATCTGCTTTTTAATCGCAGTAAATTAATGAAGCACTTTATTTGAGGCACTAATAATATATACTTTTCAAAACGCACCTTATTTTAGCATCACTTTGAATAGAAAATTAACGTCTATCAAAAATAAACTCATTTTCTTGATTTTATTTAGGCTATGACAAATTGAGAAAAAGGAGTAAGAGCTACATTCTAATATGGAAATCACTCATCTGGGGCGTGTTGCATCTATTGACAGCCTTGATGTTAAATGTCTCAATCTCAAAATCACTTACTGTTGTTGTATCTCTTCATTTATTATGTTTCCATCTCTCTTTGGCGAGTGCGTGCTTCGCTGACTTGACCCTCCGAAGACACCCAAGTGGTTCATTTTTTCTCTCTCATAATGCATGATTATTTTCTCAGTGGGACTGCATTATGAAAACAGTGAAATGTATACCAAAGGGTCCAATGTTAAAATGAGTCTCTTTCGCCGCTTCGTGTTGTTTAGTCAAGCACTGGTTATCGTGAACATTTTCTATCTTGCTTAGTAGCAAAACTTTTTATTTGTGTGGGGTTTTTTTACCCTGCATTATTTACATGCTACAATCGATGCGGATATTTTTTTTACAAAAACTAGATTTTAACTATTTGAACTATTTCTATAAAAACAAAAAGTCAACATTTCGGCATAAGTCCTGTCAATTACATGAGGTCCGCACATCAGGCAGGCACGCACGCATGCGATGTGACCTCGTCTCCTTGCGTTTTCACCCGAGACAAAAGCACGCGCTGTGACGATGTAAATTGGTTTGAAAAAGAACAGATGGGGCGATGTCTGATCGCGCGCCGGCCACGTTCCCTGCACGCGCACAGTTCAGAGCAGTCCTTATTGCAGCCCCACTTCCACCTGATAATCAGTATTTAGTCAGCATTAATGTTTACAACATACCGCAAGGAGTTATGACTTTACCCAGCCTGGGTCAAGTGAAAAATACATTTCAAATCATATTTGATTCAATGAAAACTGTACGCACACCTGACTTTTTCATAGGTTCTTCTGTGTGGAGACATGTATACGCCTTAGCTTCTACAATTAAGTGTTCTGGACTTGAATAAATAAGGCCAGTCAGTGCCATGGATTTATTTTAAGGTGCCACTACAATGTTCACTTTTCAAAAGATGGCCATTGGGAGAGCTTTTATAATAATTATGAAAAAAAATCAGTTGATCCTCACATCCAAGATATTTGATGAGGATGATGACATTCTTCAATCTGGGTTACATGGCTATATATTTAGGTCTGTGTGCTCCCATCTGTAATTTGACTGAGTATTTTTAGTGGATGGAGTAATTGAGTAGCGGGAACAGGAGGCTTGCTTTGGAGCAAGTAAAACAGTGAAATAGCTTTATAATAATGTTTTTTGTGTGTGTTGTTTTCGAGTCCCGTTCGTTTAGTCAGGTGACCAATTTAGGGTCATGGAAAAGCAGAAGTCAGCTGACTGTGGTTCTTTACCGCATGGGACATTCTCTCATAGGTTTTTGGGTTGGTTGACACCAACCTCACCTTTTTATGATTTACACACATGGTTATAAGTGTCCCTGACCCTCTGTTAAACTCACAATTGTGACACACAGGTACAATACACAGTCCGTTCATGCATGAATGACAATCACTTATGCTCTAGAATTGTTTTGCTACATCTGGCACAGGTTGCCCGGTGTAGGATGATGTAAGTCACAGCCTGGCCGTGGTTCTTGTAACAGGATAATGAGGCAAATCCCAGCTAAATACACCTGGGAAATGTTAAAAGCGAAGCAATGGACTACGTTGAAGTCACTCTATAATATGAAACCTGGTCCAGGTCTTAATAAAAATTGGGTTGCAGCACCTGCATGGACAACAAATTCAGTCCACTGGAAAAAAATCTACATATTTCATTAGTAGAGTTGTGATAATTGTTCATTAAAATTAATGTACTGATTCAGAATTTTGCTATTGATCCAATACTTTATTTTCCGCATGATTATAAAGTAAATAGTTTTTATAAATAATCTAATGCAATTTATTTTGCTTTTACATTGTCTTCCAGTTGATTTGAAAAATTTATGAATATCATCTACTTTTTTGTTGAGTTTGTACACGTGTGCTGAATGTATTTATTTTTTAGGGAGCAATTCACTTTGATATATCCTCCGATTACTTTTGAACAACGGCAGCAACTTTTCCTACCTGCACGTAATCATAGTCAATATGTCTTACACCCTCTGCTACTAAAATCCCCATGAATCTCTTGATATACCCGCTGAATTAAAGCGACGACGTAAGACGTGCATGTTACAATGTCTAATATGATATTTATTTCATTGAACGTGAGTTGGGTGCAGCGTCCGCAGGCATCTGAACTGTGTGTTGGATCGTGCGCGTGTGGAGCCGCGTGTTTTTGTGGTGGTGGGCAGCCACACGCAAATAAAAACTAGGGAGAGCAAGAAAGAAAGAGAAGGGGGTTAAAATGGGACAAGGAAGTGAAAGAGAGCGAGAAGTGCTAGAAATAGAGAGAAGAGAGAGAGAGAGAGAGAGAGAGAGAGAGAGAGAGAGAGAGAGAGAGAGAGAGAGAGAGAGAGAGAGAGAGAGAGAGAGAGAGAGGGCGAGAGAGAGAGGGGGGAGAGAGAGAGGGGGAGAGAGAGAGAGAGAGAGAGAGAGAGAGAGAGAGAGAGAGAGAGAGAGAGAGAGAGAGAGAGAGAGAGAGGGAGGGAGGGAGACAGAGAGAAAGAGAGTCGGATTAGGTCGGCGTGTGGCACCTCTGAAAGGCAAATAAAAACGACGCGTGCGTCCGCGCTTTAGTCATATTTAAAGAACTGCTTCACTGTAGTTAGATCAAAATTTTAAACAACAAAAAAAGTGGAGAAACACGCAGTATAACAATAATTTGTGATTATATATATATTCGGTAGTTAGAAACAAGAATTTTAATGCTATGTAAGATAACACGACTTTTCAAGTAAGAGGCATATTTTCCCCACCAAAAAGAAAAAATAATCTTTCAAATATTTGGAGGACTCGCAGCTGTTTGAGGTAAGTGCTCTAAAATTGTAAATGACGATAAACGCTATCGCACTTCCATTTGTTGTACAATGCCTGATGAAGTAGAAGACTCAATTTACTCGGTTTTATTTTGATAAAACATCTCCTGTTGGATTTCGTCATGGTCGTATCTTCAGGAAGAAAAAAGTATACGGATGTGGTGAATTACACACAATTTCTTTCGTTGTGCAGTAGGCCTAAATATGCAAAAGACCGTAAATTCCCCCCAAAATAATTATGATGATAATGATAATCATTTAGTAATTGAATGCCATCAAAATTTTATTAATGCGTATAGTAATTTTTTTTTAAAGTGTAACATGTTTTTTCTTTAACATGATAAAACATCCTGAACAAGAGCGTATTAAATTTACCCTTTAAAATGCATTCTTTGCCGTTTATGTCCCTCCTTGTTGTCGTTTCATAGTAATAATAATAATAATAATAATAATAATGATAGTAATAGTAATAATAATAATAGTAGTAATAATAATTATAATAATATATAATAATTGAATCCTTTAAAATATCAGAAGATTTATTATGCCGTTGCTATTTTTCCCCCATAACCAATGTTCGTGTTCATTATTTTGTTAAGGTTAAACTTCTTTAGTGGGTGACATTAGATGCAAAATACTTGCATTGTTATAATTGTTTTTGTGAAATAATAATGGATGATGCTTCGCTTTCACATTTAGAACTTTAAGAACATGAAAATTTTAGCAGACTGGATTTATTCTAATTATGAAAATGGAGGAATGCAGTCTAAACAATGCGTGACTAAAACGCCATTATTTTCTTTAGAAAGTGGTCTTGACTAAATGAATACTTGCTTGATACTTTTGTATCTGTAAATATCTAACAATCAAATTTCGGTCATTTTTTAATAGATGACATTTTTAATAATTTCACAGGGAAATCATGAAATATTTACATTACATTCTTATTAATTATTATTATTTGCATTTTAGAATAAGAATAAAATAAGACCGAGTTGTCTAAATAATCTCATAGTTCTGATTTAACACAACTATCTGATATACCACATAAAAGTGCAGACAGCTTATGTATTTTCTCTCACGTTTTAGTAGTGTTACAATGACATGTATCCTCATTAGCTAGAAAGACACCTCTGATGCTTTTTAGTTTGAACTTGACTTGAGAGTTTCTGTACGAGTCCTTTTTAGTGGATATCCGTTGAATTAAAACCCAAATTCTTACATAGCTACATGCAGCAAAATTATTTTTTTGTTTAATTGAAATGGTAATGGATTTTATGTGCCTGTATCAATTTCTAAAGCAATTTTGTGTTTTTCATTTTAATTTACTTTCCAATTTATATCGTCCTTGTTTGCAGGTTAATTGCGCCAGTATGGACAAGTCTCACCTTTCCAGCCCGAACAACATTATCATGACAAATTCAACAGGCCCCTACCCGGAGGAAGCCCTCACTCCTCCCCGGACCAGCCACCACCACTCGTCGTCGTCTTTATCTTCGCCCTCACCCTCATCGTCCTCCTCGCCCCTCAAGCCCAACCAGGTCGGCCAGGTGGTCCTGTACGGTGTTCCGATTGTGTCGTTGGTCATCGATCACAACGAGAGACTTTGCCTGGCGCAGATTTCCAACACGCTGCTGAAAAACTACAGTTACAACGAGATACATAACCGCCGCGTGGCGCTGGGCATCACCTGTGTCCAGTGCACGCCTGTCCAATTGGAAATCCTTCGCCGTGCCGGGGCAATGCCCATCTCATCGCGGCGCTGCGGCATGATAACTAAGCGGGAGGCAGAGCGCCTTTGCAAATCCTTCTTAGGGGAGAACATGCCTCCCAAACTTCCCGACAACTTTGCCTTCGACGTGAGCCACGAGTGCGCTTGGGGCTGCCGCGGCAACTTTATCCCCGCGCGCTACAATAGTTCACGGGCCAAATGCATAAAGTGCTCCTTCTGCAACATGTACTTCTCACCGAACAAGTTCATCTTTCATTCCCACCGCACGCCGGACGCCAAATACACCCAGCCTGATGCCGCCAACTTCAATTCCTGGCGGCGGCACCTCAAACTCAGCGACAAAGTACCAGCCGATGAATTAGTTTATGCCTGGGAAGACGTGAAGGCTATGTTCAACGGAGGAAGTCGAAAAAGGGCATTGCCCTCGGCGGGCCACTGTCATTCCATGGGTCCTTTGAAGAGCGTAGGCTCGGTGATTCCTCACATGATGGCAGGCGACATGAATACTCAGAAAAGAGGCCACTATGATGAAGAAGACGACCTGGAAGGGGGCCGCTTGTCTCCCCGTAAGACGCCGCGTAGTTACCCTGTCATCCCTGTGCCGAGCAAAAGCTTCGGCGTACTCCAAAAGTTTCCCCCCGCGTCACTTTTCCCCTCGCCGTACCCCTTTCCAGCGTTTGGCCTCTGTCAGCAGAAAAAAGAGGATGGCGAGCTTTCAGCCGGAAACAAAGGAGCGGGACTGTCGGGTCTTTTGTGGCCCGGGCGTAAGGATGCTTTTTATCCTCCCTTTTGCATGTTTTGGCCTCCCAGGGCAGCAGGCGGCATCCCTGTGCCGACGTACCTGCAGCCTCAGCCCAGCCTTTCCTCCCTGGCCGACAACAGCTCCCTGAGGCAGGCTTTCCGAGACCTGTCCGACGCCTCTGAAGCCATCAGCGGCAATGGCGTGAGCGCAAACATGGCCGCTGCTAATGGAAGCGCTGCAAATAGATCAGCTCTCTTTGACCCCGACTGCTCGACGGTCACCCCTGACCTCCGGCCTGTGACTTCAGAAAACTGGCTCAAACTATTGGACAACTCGACGCTGCAAAGCAGAAAGCCCAGCTACGGCTCGGCCTTCCGCCCTGTCGTCAAGGATGTGGAAAGCATTGCTAAGCTCCACGGCAACGGCGGGGGTGTCAGCAGCGTGACGGACGACGAGTCGGGGGTCGCTGCTGCTGGGTCGGACTGTCACCCGCGGCTGTCGCCTGGCAGCAGCTGCAGTTACGGCAGTGAAAGTGGGGGTGAAGGGGAAGGGGGAGACACCGAGGAAGATGGAGAGGTGGATGTTGAGTCCTCGAAACAGGATGAGGAAGAGGGGAGCTTCACGAGGCGGCCCCCACAAACGCAAACCGACCTGTTCCTGCCCACGGTGAGCAACGGCGAGGAACAGGATCAAATGAGGGGAAGCATGACAACATATCCCTGCGCTTCGCCTCTCTCCTCTTTGGACCCCGTTCGGCAGGAGTCCCCCAGCCTGTCGGCCTCTTCACCCGCCAGCTTGCCCCTGGCCAGCTCCAGCCCACCGCGCAGAGAAGAGCCTTCCTACAAAAACGTAAATATCCCCAGGCCACATTGTCTAATTAATGTTTAAACGGTGCTGCAGCAGGCGCTGGTGTGATATGCATTAGCAGATTGATAGGCAGCCCTCCCCCTGTAGGAAGAATCAGCCCACCCTGATCCCGCCTAATAGACCCTGGCGTATGTGCGGGCTGTTTAACAGCCGCCGAGTGTTCGTCCTCCCAGTTTAACCTCAGCATGTAAGGGCAACTCTAATCTTTAACCTGTTGATGCTTGCATTAACCTGGGTTCTGAGAAGGAGGTAGAAGTGCCCGTGGCTGGAGGGATATAGTGCACATATTAAAATTCACTTTACAGTTACAGAATTTTAATATGAGCATGACAAATAAATCCCACTGATGATGTATTCAAATAGAGATTTGATACCTAATCAATTACAAACAATCTTCATGCCTTATTTCATCCTGCTGATCTTGTAATTGTGATGAATAACATTTGTAATGTGCAATAATACATATATGTAAATGCAATTCCAGGTGGACAAAAACAGAAATGAAGGACTCCCTGCATATGCAACCAAAGATACCATGTCAGGTGTGGATGCTTTTTGAAATGGTTTAAATTTATAATTTCTAAAACACACAGACACACACACACACACACATATATATATATATATATATATATATATATATATATATATATATATATATATATATATATATATATATATATATATATATATATATATATATATACTGCACTTTTTATTACATTGTGTTTCATTGAATGGCTGAGTGAGGGATTTTATGTGCCATATCTGGGATGTTTCATTTTCTGCTCTCATCTCTCATTCTCAAGGTTGTGTACTGTCAAACACATTGTTTTTACAAAAACACACCCACACACATACAGTGTGTACACGTTTTGACTTTAAGACTTTAAAAGAGCAGCGAGTTAACCATATCGTTTTTTAGATGAGGACAAAGAGCAAAACAACTTCTTCGGGGCAGAGAATGAGTCATCAGCATCAGCACCCGACTACTGGAGAGAAAACTCAGGTAGGATTTTCTGAAAAGTAATGACATTCTTGCAGTGCAATATATCAGTAAGTTAAACATCATAATTAAATTTTACAAATTAAATGATCGTATTTGCAATTTTCAACATTTAGTCAAAATTACCCGTCAATGTTTATAGAGGTTTTATCTCTCTGGACTTGACTTAATCTCATTTTGGTCAAAAGAGACTATGTAAATAAATTGATTCATAGACATAACAATGTAATCGGTTTCACTACATTCATTATTTCCAGTGTTTTGTGATGACTAGTGGCATGCATGCGTGCCACAAGAGATGGGAAAAATCATCAAATTAGATGTAATTGGAATTTAATCTGAAAATGACTTATTTATTTATTATTGCATGGGGGTGTTCAAGCTTACTAAATAAATTTGCAAGTAAATTAAAATTAGAGCTTCAATATTTCACTAATTATACTTTTTGCGGCTTTATATTGGTTTATATTTGGTGGTGTCCCCTAAGATTTCTGTCTTAGATTATTTTTAAATGCAAACAGGGTGCAGTGAGAAAAAAATATTTAAATGTATTTTTTCTAATTTGAAAAAAATAACTAAACTAAATCATAATTTAAAAAAGAATCAAATTTCCAAGCATTTATATACAGTTCAACATAATAATATTATGTTCAACAATTCTTTTTCCATTCAATATTGTCCTCTGACAGATGAATACTATTTGTTTAAACACATTTTCATTTATTTTCTTGAATGGAGCTCTTGTGTTGGTTCCTGCTACAATGTGCTAGTGGAGAGAGAAGAGAGCTGTGTAAAGCTCCTTAACTGAGTTGTCGCTGCAGCTCTTGCTCTTTTGGGCGGGGTGGGGGGTGGAGGGTTGTCTTCTTTTTCGGGTTACGGGTGGGGGGTGAGGGGGTAGGGGGAATGGGGGGGGTCGTCATAGTCCAACGAGAAAGCATCAGCTCTGAAATAAGCAGCAGAGCTGGCAGCCTCCATTCTAGACCGATATCACTGCAGACATACTAATTGCCTTTTTTCTTCATTCCTCAGCGCTAAAAAAACCTTTGCTGTTTAAAAAAGATCACAGCTTATTGCCTTTTTATATCTGTCAGGAATACATTAAAAGTTCTTTATGACATCTGTGCCAACATTTATATCGACCCCCACAAACACACTCTTGCTTCCAGGACATCCCCCTCACACATGCACGCACAGTAATGATCCCCGAACATAATGTGTAATGTATTTGGGGAAAATTACACGAAACAAATTAAATGAGACCACCTTTCCCCTGATTGCCAAACATCTCCCTGGGCGTTGGGAAGCTCCGCGTGATTAGAAGGCCTGACTCCTTTGAGAACGTAGCCCCCGCCCTCCTCTCCTTTACCGTCTCCACTGTCTTTAAACTGTCCTTCTGTTTCTAGGGAGAAAAAAAATAATCTAATTTTCCATTTATGTAATGCAAACCGCTTTGGCTTTGACTATTCACGGTTAATTGACTGTCAAACGAGGTTGTTATCCTCAGGCAGTGTCTGCAAATTTGCTTGTCAAATGAGACAGAGAGAGGCGAGAAGAAGGAGAGACGAGACGGGGAACTCTGCTCTAAATGAGAAGAAAAAGCAAGAGGATATGAAATGACTAGAGGAGACCATTCACATCAAGCATAGGAGATCGCTTCATTATCACATCGGCACAAAACGTTTCCAAACCCGCGTTGGAAAATGCCACATAAATGAGACTTTAACAAACTAGTTTGCGCAAAGTGTTAAATCGACAAATACAGATAATTCTTCCCTTAAAACGCACATACTGATGATCCTCACTCGGCTTAATCCTAACCTGGCTGACCCTTGGCGAGAAGCGAGACAGACTGGATGAGTTCTGAACCAAATCCAGAAAAACAACTGTTCACGGTCCCATTCACACCAAAAGAATAGTTTGGTTAACATCGGACCCTTGTTTGGGGATTGTGGGAGGAAAAAATGACTAAGCAGATGTACTAGACGTCACAAGGGCTGAATTCAAAAAGAGCTAATACACAGTAAAAAACATTAGGCCTGTACTTTGCGTATCAAATCACTTGTCTCATTCTCAAATGTATTTTTAGCGTTTGATTTATTTAATAAGGGACAGCACATATTAATGAACATATTCATGTCAATGAATATATATATATATATATATATATATATATATATATATATATATATATATATATATATATGTAAATATGTAAGATTGTAGCCGAGGGTTAATTTCCATGTAATGTAACCAAAAGATTGCAAACATTTCAAGTGTGGTTTAAAACTGAACCCTACCATTCTAAAATTTACTTCTAGTATTTTGTCTCTTTTTGAGGGATGCTTGTCAAATTCATGCAGGATTGATCAACACTACAGCACGACAACTTATACGTTTATTAAACACTACATTATTATGCAACAATACTACAGCTCCCAGAGAGCAGCCAAAGCACCCGAGGAAATTATTTTCCAAAAAGTCATATGTTGTAATATTCGAAAAGAAAAATCGTAATATTACAACATTAAAATTGAAATATGACGAACACTAAGTCATATATTGAACTATTACAAAAGTCAACTAGTAATATTAGATTAAAGTCATGTGCTGCTTATTTGTATGTATCGTGAACCAGAAGTTTGGTTTCACGGACTTCAACTTTTCTTGACGTAAAGTCTGTGAGGGCACAAAACTACTTTTTGCGTAGTGTTAGGAAATTGAAGTAATGACCTGTTGCCAGCCGATCGTGTTAAATAACTGTTAATTATTATTCTAAGACGTCATTATTAAATATAACATACAATTGAAGGTAATTCAACCCCAATGTGTCATTGCAGAATCATGTATAAGACTTTTTTTAAAATGTGTGATTAAAAATTGAATAAAGGAAAGTAATACATGAAGTCGTCAAAGAAATGTGACACTGACATCTGCAGGTCAGATGGTGAAATGCAGTTCTTTCACAAGAAGTTTATTCATTCATTCATTTTCTCCTCTCATCTCATTTTCTGAATCCCTTTATCCTCATTAGTGTCGCGGGGGGTGCTGGAGCCTATCCCAGCTGACTCCGGGCCAGAGGCGGGAGACACTCTGAATTGGTGGCCAGCCAATCGCAGGGCACAAGTAGACCGACAACCATGCACACTCACACCCAGTGTTCCCTCTAAGCTGCGCGCGTGCGCAATTGCGCACTACTCTCGTCTTCTCTGCGCAGCAGCAATCATATGGCGCGCAGTAAAAAAAAAAAATCGGATTTTTTTTTTTTTTTTTTTTTTTTTTTTTTTTTTTTTACCCCTTTTCCCCATGATGGCGCCGTTTAAGCGGCAGCCAGTGGCAGTAGCTCTGTCCACTTATGTTTTTCGTGTTTTACAGCATGTTTTACATAAAAAATTAGAGGGAACATTGACATGCACCTGCTTGTGGCAGGTGTGATACTGGTGTGCCCATAGCGAGCAATGATGATGTCGTGACCGGATGATTCGCCTAAAGACGTTTCGCCAACGGACGTTTGACAGACGGACAGGTCGCCGAATGGACGTTCCACCGAACGTCTTTAGGTGAATCATCCGAGTACCGATGATGTCGCTCACACTGGTACTCGGTGCGCTCAGGGAGGTTGACTTTCTGGTCAGACCAACGAAAAATTAGAGGGAACATTGCTCACACCCATAACTGGGAGCAATTTAGAATGTCCAATCAGCCTACCATGTATGTTTGTGGAATGTGGGAAGAAACCAGAGTACCAAGAGGAAACCTACGCAGGCCAGGGGAGATCATGCAAATACCACACATGTGGACCGACCTGGATTTGAACCCAGGACCCCAGAGCTGTGAGGCTGACATGCTAAGCACTCATCCACCGGGCCACCTCTTCAAACAAGAAGTTGAACCAGAGAAATCAACCAACGTTAGTCAGACTGTGGACAGGATGCCATAGTGTGGTTGAATGACGTACAGGGTGTTTCAAAAAGAATGAGCCGATGTCGTGATCAAATATTTCGTGAGTAAATGTATGAATCAAGGCGACCCGGCTGATGAGTGGTGGTTGCACATGTTCTGGGGCTGCGTGCGTTTTCTCCAGATACTCCGGTGTCATCCCACATTATAAAGACATGCATGGTAGGGGAGCCCCACCTCTTGCCCGAAGTCAGCTGGGATAGGCTCCAGCACCCCCGCGATCCTTATGAAGATAAGCGGTTCACAAAATGAATAAATGAATTAATGTATATGAATCAAAATGAGTGAGTGAGTGAGTGTATGAAAGATAACATTTCCCGGTTTTCTATCACTATCACGTGACGCTGTCAGGATAAAACATCACATAACAGCAATCAATTCAATTGATCCAGATGTGCTTCAACGTGTCTGGGAAGAATTCTTATATCGTATTCATGTTCTTGCTAGTTGACTGTTAATAGAATACTTGAATTAAAAGTTTGATATTTTTTGCTATTTTTCCTTCAAAAAATATTTCAACATGAAATAGGGTCAGGGACAGCTCAGCGGTTGAGTGGTTAGTGTGTCGGCCTCAAAGTGGGGGATTTGGGTTCAAATCCAGGTCGGTGCACCTGTGTGGAGTTTGCATGTTCTACCCAGGCCTCTGTGGGTTTTCCCTGGGTACTCTGGTTTCCTCCCACATTCCAAAGACATGCATGGTAGACTGATTGGAGACTCTAAATTGCCCCTAGGTATGAGTGTGAGCGTGAATGGTTGTTTGTCTCCTTGTGCTCTGTGATTGGCTGGCCACCAATTCAGGGTGTCCCCCGCCTCTGGCCCAAAGGAAGCTGGGGGAGGCTCCAGCACCCGCCACAACCCTAGTGAGGATAAAGTGGTTCAGATAATGAGATGAGATGAGAAATAGGGTCAATCTTTTGGAATCACCCTGTATATTTAAAACTGTCTTTGTTACTGTTTTTCAGGGGATCAAAACCAAGGGGCTGCTTCTCCTATGCAGCTAAAGAAAGATTTAGAGAATATGGAGAGAGGTACACAAAGACATCTTGACTCTCACTCATTTCCTAAAGTTACAATATCATTAATTTGAATTGGCATCCAAATCCGAAAGTATATGCGTGTGAGTGTTTTTTTTTAAATTCCCCTACAGAAGAGCTCCAGAAGGTACTCTTGGAGCAGATCGACTTCAGGAGGAGACTGGAGCAAGAATTTCATGCTTTGAAGGGAACCTCCCCATTTCCTGTCTTCCGTGAGTACTTCTTCCTCATGTCACATTTCACATATAATGGTGCTATACTGGTTTCTCAATGGATCGCCATAACCATTTCAGATAATTTCCAAGACCAGATGAAAAGAGAGCTTGCCTACAGAGACGAGATGGTTCACCATTTACATATGGTAAGAGAACCCAGAACATTTAGAAGACTATGTGATCTTTCATGTCATTTGGCTATAATAAAACCATATATATATATATATATATATATATATATATATATATATATATATATATATATATATATATATATATATATATATATATATATATATATATATATATATATATATATATATATATATATATATATATATATATATATATGTATATATATATATATATATATATATATATATATATATATATATATATGTGTGTATATGTATATATACATATATATATAATGTTTTTTTTCACCTATAGAGATAAGTGTATCATTTACTGGCTTCATCTGCTATACCTTCCCTCATTTATACTAATAATTGTCTAACGTTGGTTTCTTTCAGATTCCTTACGGAAACATTATTAGAAAAGAAAAGATCACCCATCTTAATAAATAGCCAAAAGGTACAGTAGTTAAATTCTTATTATTCTATAAATATTTGTAACTCTACAGCTTAACCCTTCTGCTCAATACTAGAAAAAATATGGGCAACCTTAGATTTAAATTTCTTAAAATGATTACCATAAAATACGTTACGTGAGATAAATTTAGTGATTGAAAATCAGTATAATATACATTGTTGTCATTTTTTTTAAACAACATGAACTTGTAATCAATTTATCCCATCTTAATTTTATTTAGTGTCACCCCAGGTTTACAAATGTGAAAACCGACTGTATGTATAATGTAGCACATAAACGGCACTAATACTCAATGGAATTTTTTTCCTCCTATTGTTGCAGGCTGAAAAGTCACATTTGGGCAGATGAAGAATTCTGACAAACCTCTCTCCAAATTATGATCATCCACATGGAAAAAAACAAACAAATTTAAAGTCTAATCCAGACATTTCTTTGGATTCTTTGCACCTGACATGATTGACAACAAATTGATGAACTCAGACGAACATCAGCTATCCAACTCAAAGGGACCTTTTGTGAATTTACCAGGTGAATTTAAAGAATCTCTTATAGTTTAAGGTTAAACTACCTGATTTCTTCTTGTTTTATTTTATTTTTTAAGGATACAAAGAGTCCGATTTGGCAGGAAACTGTTTTGTTCAAAGTTCTTAACTGCTGCTGTAAATAAACATAGTGGGTGGAGTTGGCCCTTATGCTAATATAGTAGTTGTTGTAGTTACTATTTTTATTGCTTTAATAATAGTAAACAGCATATCAACCATCAATACTGTGAACATTGTCATCACACAGGAAATTTTACCTCGAAAAATATAATTTACGCACTGTATTCTGCAGATAAGTATCCTGTAACCTTTGTTACAAAAATCCACAGGTGTTTTCTTGAAGAAAAGAAAGTTTAAGAATACATGAATTTCAGGATTACCCTGAATCAAACACGGGCAATGATTAGCGGGCTGCCTTTGCAATGAGTTTGTAGTATCTGCAGATGCTGAATAAATGTTACATACTCTATTGAATTGGTCAAATATCCCAACAAAACTGCACATAATGTTTTATGTCATGGTCTGTTTAAATGTGTGTTTTTCTTTACCTTTTCATTGGCGTATGAGGGCCTAGACCCTGACTTTAAGAATATGATTATTACAAATTTATTTGACAATGCTGCCTATTGTATCTCATAAAGTGTAAAATAATACCGTAACCATGTTTCTATAGGAATAACCAAATGAATGGATAAAGTTATCATTTACTGATGAAAATATTAAAATTATAAACTACAGCTGTATTTAAATGACATGGTCCTATTCGTGTTGATTTTACTCTATGTGTAAATTAAAAGACTTTACATGTTTACTAGTTGGATTACTTTTAGTCATTCATTAATGCACTTCAAGTTATAGGTGAACCGAACGAATGTCAAGACAATTATTGTCAAAAAACCCACTCACAGTCAAACACACAGAAAGCATGTTTTAAAAGAATAAATCGCTGAATGTTTGTTTCGCTCATTTCTTAAATTCTTATTTCAACAATGTTTTGTATTCACGATGACTGTGGTCGATTAACAACACTAGTTTTCTACGAAAAGTTCTGGTCATTTATGGCTCCCGTCCCTTATCTGTGATTGTAGAAAGAGACATTGTCAGCTTGGGGTTTATGCTCTCTTCCAGGGATGTCAAACTCATTTCACATCGCGGGCCACATACGACCCCTAGGTAGACGTTGTGGGCCGGACCAATAAAATTATAGCATACTTAGCTATAAATAACCAAAATATCATGTATTTCCTTTGTTTTGGTGTAAAGAAGCTCAAGAACATTGTAAAATTTGAAATCTAACTTGAAATGTATTGAACATTACTTTTACAAAAAAAATCACATAATTGTTGAAAATTATAGTAATGAACTTTACGATTAAATGAGACATATAAAGAAAGACTAAGATTACATTGCACATTTTTAACATCACCACAGTAAATATTCATTTTCACAGAGCTGTATTCTTTTAATGCAAACAGTATCTGCAAAAATAAAATGCAAGACAGCATTTTAAAGACGTTAGTCTAGTCTGAAATCCAGATCATGTCCATCTTTGTGGAGTTTGCATGTTCTCTCCGGGCCTGCGTGGGTTTCCTCTGGGTACTCCGGTTTCCTCCCACATTCCAAAAATATGCGTGGTGGGCTGATTGGAAACTCTAAATTGCCCCTAGGTATGGTTGTGAGGGTGCATGGTTGTCCGTCTCCTTGTGCCCTGCAATTGGCTGGCCACCGATTCAGGGTGTCCCCCGCCTCTGGCCCGGAGTCAGCTGGGATCCAGCACTCCCCGCAACCCTACCCTAATGAGGATAAAGCAGTTCAGAAACTGAGATGAGATGAGATGTATTGCATGTATTGTGTTAGAGTGTCATTTTGGTTGGTGGTGTGCCCCAGAATTTTGTAAGCCGCTGCTCAAAAAAGGTTGGCAAACACTGATCTAGACTAACGGGTGCCACAATAGTCCATAATATTCCCTCCTTTTGCAGTTATTTAAACTACAAAAACAATAGTACAGATCACACTGTTCAGTTCTTTGGACGTCCAGTGCATGTCGGTCCTGACGAATGATGATTCCGCTAATATTACCGCCAAGAGGACGGTCCCTTTCCTTCGATCACCAGCCGATGATCAGCACAGTGTCCGCTGGAGGGACCCCAGATCAGGAAAGTCATCCCTCGTCGTCCTGGGATGGCACGCTACATGCTTGGTCGTTCACTCCACCTCTTCCCCCTCGTCAGCTTCTTGGATGAATCCTCTTTGTTTAGACTTCCAGGGATAAAGTTTATTAGCAAAAGGGAAACTTTAGGAGTCCAGTCCGTTCTGGCTCCTCTTTATTCGGTACCCAAACGTTTCGTCGACGGACACTTGGTCGACGGACACTTCGTCCCCGGACGTTTCGTCGAACGGACGTTTGGTTGACGGACAGTTAGTCGAACGGACGTTTCTTCGAATGGACGTTTGGTCGACGGACAATTCGTTGCCGGATTCGCCGCCGGACATTTCGTCGAACGGACAATTCATCACCAGATTCGCTCGCTCTCAAAATTTTGTGGTCTAAGAATGTACTTTAAAAAGGTTTAATATACGCAGGGGTGGGCAATTGATTTCACAAAGGGAATTAACCTGTGGCTATAATCTTTATCCAATAAATCAAAATCAAACTCAAGTGCAGTTCAAAAGCAGTTGCCAGACGACCTATCCATTTAAAGTGGAACCTCTGGTTGAAATGTACTGTTAACAAGCGCAGTGAATGAATGGGCTCTTAAACTGCCAATCGCCCAATGGATTTATGAACTTTTTTTTTCAATATAATATTCTGTGATGTACTGAAGCCATTGAGTGCTGAAGCATGACAGCATGTTTTCACTTTGTCTTCCACCTCCTGATTGTAGCATATTTTCATGCATATTAGCCACCTCCGCATATAAGCCTTAAAACCGTTGAATTTTACAATTTCTCTCGTATAAGACGACCCCTGATTCACAATTTTCACCTCCATATTCATGATTTTAATAGGGAGTACAAATTGTGTTACTTTGAAGGGAAACTTGAGAAAAATCACCGCACGTGGTATTTCTGAGATTCCGTATGAATCCAAAAGATTGTCTGCTGGATTGCACATTCTGAAAGGGTGTTGCCTGCATGTAACCAAATTCACAAAGGAAGTCACGTGAGCAGTACAACCAGGAAGTCTGTCCGTAGGGGTCTAGTTTGTCATCCCTAGGGAAGATGGTGGCGCCCTGAGCGAGCAATGGCAGGCACAAGTAGGTGCGTTTTTCACGTTTTATGCAAGATACGCTTTTTTTTTTCTTGAATTTCATTCATAGAGGTCAAAATAAATTTTGTTAAGCGTTTTATCTGTTTATCTTTTCTCTATTTTTAAATAAATGACCGTATCAGCCGCATTGTCTTACGTTATGGCGTTTCGTGCATGTCAAGGCTAATTTGTACGCATATAAGCCGTACCATCGATTCAGTCAGCATTTTTGAGTGACAAATACGGCGTATATGCGAGATACGGTAAATACGGTAAATATTGACTTTTTTCTCACTTTTACTTATATTCTCTCTGTTGGTCTTTAATATTCTCCATAGGTTATGAAGTATCACCATTCCCTGGCCTGTTGATTCCTACACATATTTTATTCATAATTTTTAATCCGATAAGAATGAGGTTTTGCCAAATGCGGCTCTGATGGAATTGAAAGCATATGTTCATCAGAGGGATATTGCCTCCGAAAGTCACTTTAATCTGTGATTAGGCAGTATTGAGCTTTGCTTTTCCAATAATATCTGTAAGTGATTACAGGCTGTTTTTGGTTGCATCTTTGTGCTTCACAGCTCCAAATGTAGTATATATTATTTAATTTAAAAAACACATTCTAAAATGTTTATTGTTGATGGCAAATTTAACACTGATGAAACTGGGACAATAGTCTATGGACTGACAAAGGAAAGTTGATTTTTTTGGAAGCTGTGTGTCTTAATACGTGTTTCAATGTAGTGCTTCATTTCTGTAAAAGAACATACGGACAAGTCACACATCATGGTTTGGGGTGTCTAGTTTACACTTTCGGCCTTGGTCGAATTGCTGTAATTGATGGAACCCTGAATTCTGGTGTCACCAGGAAATGCTAAAGAAGAATGTTTGGCTATCAGTCCATGATCCAGTTCAGTTCCACAGCAGGACAAAAAAATACTTAATAATAAGTAGTAATAATAATAATAATAGTAATAACAACAATAATAATAATAATAATGATGATAATAATAATAATCATAATAATAATCGTCATAATACTAATAATAATGATAATAAGAGAAATAACAATAATAGAAATAACAATAATAATAATAATAATAATGACAATAATAATAATAAAATCACACACAAAACAGTATTGCTGAATTCAAGCAATTCTCCAAAGATAAAAGTGTTAAAGTATGATCACAGAAACAGGAGACTCATTGCCACCTCATAAAAAATGCTTGCTTTCATGGATTGAAAAACAAATGATTTTGAACAGAGTATTAAAAGCAAATGCGTAAATGCACAACCTTGTGTGCAATTTTCAACGGTGTCCTCTACAACCATATGATTCCAAAACATGTTTTTCATGCTGTGATGCAAAAATACATGGACAAAGAAGAAAAACCCTGAAAACATGTACCGGTATTCACTATAAAGAGGTATAACATGAAAAGAGGATTTGTTACAGTGCTTTCTGGCATCATGTCACAATATGACTTAGCCTCTTGCTAATACCGTGCAAAATCTACCCTAAACAACCCATTAATGCGATATGTCTGTTAGATGTTAGTGGAATGTGGCACATGTTTTTTCCCCTATGATTATAATGAGTGATTAAGTGAATAATGATAACCCTCTTAAATGATTATGACCCAGAAATATGGTGGAAATAAAGTAAAATCACAAAACGGTGCTGTTTAACTGGTTCATTTTCATTCATTTCATTTCATTCATTCAAATTACACAATTCTACATACAATTGCAGAAAACAAAGATTTAAGTGACGGGACATCTAATTTTTTTAAAAGTAATTTTAAACAATAGAATTTTAGTATGACACAATGAACTAATTAGTGACAATATCTATAAATGTGAGCTTTTGTACAGTTTTCACTTTCAAACAGAGATCAAATTGCTTTGTTACTTTTATGAAATGACAGAAAACATATTTTCCACATTGCATATACTACCCCTGGCAAAAAGTATGGAATCAATCAGTTTTGTGCTCACTCTGACATTTGATTCTGTAGAGTAAACTCAAATTACAAACATGAAACAATACTGTGATCCTTCGCCACTTCGCAGCTTCAACTTTCGGGGCTGCACTACATCGCAGATTTTTTTCTGAGGGATATTAAAATAAAGTTCACAAAAATGTCTAAATCTATGCTGAAACTCGGAAGCGGAAGACAGATGAAAAATGGCGGAGGTCAGGGCAGCGCCGAAGATGGTATCTACAATAGAGAGAGAAGGGCGCGCCAAATATCATGTATATAGTGCCTAGATTGCGTCTTGCTATTTCCTCTTTCCTTGCGAGCGAATTTGTCAAGACGATTGCCAAATTCTGATGGAGATGAAGATCTCCTGCAGATGTCTTAAAGGAGGACCACGCCCTTCATCCTCATTCTCAATGTTGTCCGCTGCCTTTTTTTCCTCACTCCCCGATGGGATTGTTGTACCCTGTATTTACGCTTGAAACACAGTGAGAAATAATCACAATAGTGATTCGCTGTTGCTTCCTCAATCCAACTTTAATGATATGAAGATCTCCCGTGCTGGGGTCAAGGTACATGCATCAAGCCATCAACAATCAAATATCAATATACATCCAATCCAAACTAGTTGCACATCCCCAACATGCGATCGTTAATGGGGTGTAAATGAAACACTTTAGCATGTCACAGGATCATTTTGACAAGATGTCCTCTCGTCAAGTGAAATATCACTTCTTCTTCAGCACTGAGTGCCATCCAATTCAGCGCCTAAGAAGAAGCAGGGCCCTGACTTCCGCCATTTTCTTATGCCCTGTCTCCCGCTTGCAAGTTTCAGCATGAATTTTGACATTTTTATAAACAGAATGTACTGAAGCCGTGAATGTTGAAGCTGCAAAGTAGTGAAGGATGACAGTAAATCTTACTTTTAGAGACCAAGCACAGAAGAAAATATAGGATCAATCCGTTCTAAGAAAAAAAAATGGAATTACTAGTCCATTCTGAAGGAAAAAATATGAAATTATAGTCCATTCTGAAGGAAAAAAATATGGAATCAAAACAAGCAAAGAAAAAAAACAATCAAAACACATCACTAGTATTAAGTTGCACCACCTCTGCCTTTTATGACAGCTTACAGCAGGGGTATGGAACCTATGGCTCGGGAGCCATATGTGGCTCTCCGCTAACCTGTGAGCTAAAATATGGAAACCAGTGGTAAGAGTCCCGAATGCACCAATAGCAGCGTCTCGTCAGCACTTGGACGCAGATACTACCTCTAGTGGGGCTTTAATAATAATTCTTTTTTTCATTACACTCTTTTGCATCCATGCTCTCATTGATACTCATTGATTATCAACAGCATAATAATGTTGTCAAAAGAATTCAGAGACTTTTTGTACTTTAAAAGTGGTTGAATGACCAAAAAAATGCATGGATTTTATGGACTTTTACTACAATTCTGAGTCTTGCTCTCACGATATAACATTTAAAAATGGGAATTATTTATGGCTCTCTCTGGTAAAAAGGTTCACGACCCCTGGCTTACAGTAACTGACTCATAGACTTGATGAGTGACAAACTGTATTCTTCACATACCTGTCAACCTCAGCCAATTGGTCCCCTAATTAATGATTGCAATTCCCCTTGTTAAGCGAGAAGAGAAAAAAAGAAGAAAAAAAAAGGTACAAATGGAATGCGGCACATATTTATTCACATAGGGCGCACTTAAAAGTCTAAAATTTTCTCCAAAGTGGACGGGGTGCCCAATCAGTATGCACTAAATTCAAGATTCTGTAGATGTCGCTGGATGACGCTGACACCTTGACTGTCTGGGTATATTGCTTGCAATATTTATATCGTGAAAAGGCGGACATGTGAAAGGGGAATGTGCATGCGCATATCATGCTCAAAGCATGACTCATAGCAATCGACGATGACATTTTCGTCTGCTACCAATGACTGAGACGATCCAGATTAGAGCCGATATGGGGAAGGTGCGATCGGTTTTACAAAAAACATACTTTAAAAAAAAATCCCATACATGTTATATGGCCTACACAATTTGAAATGGTAAAAAACGTGTAAAACCTGGGAAAAAAAACGTATATAAGTTGACAGGTATGTCTTCATCAATCATATGCAGCGCACAAAATAAAATCCAACCTGAATTGTAAGAAAAATAAACATTTTTTCTCGGCTCGGCGCCATGAGTGATTAGCACGTTGGCCTCATAACTCTAGGTTCCTGGGTTCACATCCAGGTCGCTGAATAACATAAAAGGGCAAAAACCACGACATCTCGCCTTCTCCTGTTTTGTTGCGATCTTTGTGGAGTTTGAAGGTTCTCCCCGGGCTTGTGTGGGTTTTCTCCAGGTACTCCAGTTTCCTCCAACATCCCAAAGACATGTGCATGGTAGGCTGATGGGACTCTAAATTGCCCCTAGGTATTGGTGTGAGTGCGAATGAAACATTTATCCAGTAGGTAGAGCTCTTGAGCAGTGTTAAATGCCTCGAGACAGTGATTTATTTCAAGGCAAAAGTGTCAAACGTGTTCCATTGTTTCGAAAAGCCTCAGTTTCTTAATTCCAAGCAATCGTGTGCATTTGCTCGGCCCAGGAACTTTGCCTACTGCAGAGTGCTTTCGCTTCATCCACATGATCATAGAAGAGGGTTGTCACACAATGAAGCAAAAAAATATGTCATGAAAAATTAAGTTTTACAACATAAAACTTGTGCGATGCGATGTGTTCCAAAAGTTAGTGCTTTCAGACCCCCATCTTGAACCGCCTTCTCAGGTAAACATCGCGCACTAGTAATAGAAAACCACAAACCTAGATAACCAACGAAGAAGACGTGAATCGGAAGTGGAAGCATCTTCGTTTCTTCAAAGGTTAGCCTCTTTTGTGACACGTTCAGATTATTTATGTACCTTTTAAGTGTATAACCACGCTGTTGTCGTTGCTACAAAATAAATCCTAGCGTGATTAAAGCATCTTTAGAAGTATGAGTTGACGTTTCTGTGATGCAATGTAGTCTATCAAAATTGCATTGCGAAACTGAAAAAAGACTAACGCAACTACCTAAAGGTAATATGCATATTAGATCATTTTAAAATGTTAATTCGGTGCAGTTCTTAACTGCAGAAACTATTAACGGATACAATATTTCAATTGTGTGCTCTACAATTGGACATAATTTGATTTTAAATTGTATAAGGCATAATCTTATTACCCCGGCATAGGTATTAGCACAAACGCGTACTTCCTAGGACCTGGCGTCCACATGTGTGGCCATCACATTTTTGGTTGTCACAATACTACAATGTCAAATTTTGGACTACAAGGGCATGGCGTCCACTTATGATGTGGACATCATTCTTCTCAGAAACTACATAATGTAAAAAGAGAATTATGTTTTTACACTCAGGTCCCAATTAGCCTAGATATCAAAGAGAAAATAAAAATGCATACCTTGTAAGAGTCTGGATTTTAGGAGGTTAAGTAAATCCTGCAAACTATACATTACAAAAATACAAGCATTTCTAAATATAAGTGGATCACGATTCAGTAAAGTTCACCCACCCATTTGTTCTCCAATCTGCATTCTTGATAGGAAAATTTTTAAGGACAAACCGGTCCATAATCCTGTTTTTTTTTTCTAACCTAGTTTTGAAAAACCCAATACTAATCTGATCCTTTCAGCCAATTTGCATGAATTTAGGATTATAATCTATTAAAAAGAATGAATTATTTAGGCTGCTTAGAAAAGGTCCAGACCGCATTTACAGTGGTCTTTTTCAGTTTAACAAATATATACACACGCATGCACAGGGGACACTGAAAACCAAGTACTGTAGATTTTATCTCATCTCATCTTCCGCTTTATCCAAAGTCGGGTCGCGGAGGCAGCAGCTTCAGCAGGGAAGTCCAGACTTCCCTCTCCCCAGCCACTTCATCCAGCTCTTCCGGGGGTATCCTAAGGCATTCCCGGGCCAGCGTGTCTGACGTCGGCCCCGTGGCCTCCTCCTGGTGGGACGTGCCCGGAACACCTGCCGAGGGAGGCGTCTAGGGGGAATCCTGATCAGATGCCCGAGCCAACTCATCTGGCTCCTCTCGATCCGGAGGAGCCCCTCCCGGATGACCGAGCTTCTCACCTTATCTCTGAGGGAGAGTCCGGACATCCTGCGGAGGAAACTCATTTCAGCCGCTTGTATCTGGGATATTGTTCTTTCGGTCACGCCCCACACACAGCTCGTGACCATAGATGAGAGTGGTAACGTAGACCGACCGGTAAATAGAGAGCTTTGCCTTTTGGCTCAGCTCCTTCTTCACTACGATGGACCGGTGTAGAGTCCGCATCACTGCAGAAACCGCACCGATCCGCCTGTCGATCTCCCGCTCCATTCTTCCCTCACTCGTGAAGACCCCAATACACTTAAACTCCTCCACCTGGGGAAGGACCTGGTCCCCGACCCAGAGAGGGCATGCCACCTTTTTCCGACTGAGGACCATGGCCTCAGATTTGGAGGTGCTGATTCTCATCCTGACCGCTTCACACGCCTAGATATTCTGGCCATAAAAATGATGAACAGAATCAGTGACATAGGGCAGCCCTGGCGGAGTCCAACCCCCACTGGAAACGGATCCGACTTACTGCCGGCTACGCGGACCAGACTCTGACACCAGTCATAAAGTGTAACAGGGGTTCCGGAAACCCACACTCCCAGATTACCCCCCACAAGACTGCCCGGGGGACACGGTCAAACGCCTTCTCCAAGTCCACAAAGCACATGAAGACACCAGTCAGAAAACCACACTTCTACTGAATCCGAGATTCGACCTCCCGGTGGGCCCTCCTCTCCAGTACACCAGAACAGACCTTTCTGGGGAGGCTGAGAAGTGTAATTCCCCGGTAATTGGAACACACCCTCCGGTCCCCATTTTTAAAAACGGAAACCATCACCCTGGTCTGCCAATCCAGAGGCACTGTCCCCGATGTTGCAGAGGCGTGTCAACCCAGACAGCCCCACAACATCCAAAGCCCGGATGTCATCCACCCCCGGGGCCTTGCCACCGACCTGGTTAAAAAGCTCCTCGGTGACTTCAACCCTAGAGATATGAGAGTCCGCCCCAGAGTCCCCCGGCTCTGCTTCCTTATGGGAAGGCGTGTCGGTGAAATTGAGGAGGTCTTCAAAGTATTCGGCCCACCGATTCACAACATCCCAAGTCGAGGTCTGTAGCGCGGCTTCCCCACTATACACTGTTTTGATGGTGCACTGCTTCCCCCTTCTGAGACGTCGGATGGTGGACCAAAATTTCCTTGAAGCCACCTGGAAGTCGTTCTCCATGGCCTCACTGAACTCCTCCCATGCCCGGGTTTTTGCCTCAGAGACGACCAGAGCCGCGTGCCGCTTGGCCACCCGGTACCCGTCAGCGCCGATGACGTGACCACAAAGTCCATCATCAAACTGCGGACTAGGGTGTCCTGGTGCCAAGGGCACATATGGACACCTTTATGCTTGAACATTCATTATTGTCAATCCATGACAAGCGCAGAAATCCAACAATAGAACACCGCTCGGGTTCCGATCGGGGGGGCCGGTCTTCCAATCACTCCCTTCCAGCTCTCACTGTCATTGCCCACATGAGCATTGAAGTCCCCCAGCAAAACGAGGGAGTCCCCCGAGGGGCCATTCTCCAGCACTCCCTCCAAGGACTCCAAGAAGGGTGGGTACTCTGAACTGCTGTTTGGTGCATACGCACAAACTATAGTCAGGTCCCGTCCCCCCCACCCGAAGGATGCTACCCTCTCGTCCCAACATAAACCCCAACATACCGGCACCGAGCTGGGGGGCAACAAGTATGCCCACACCCGCTCGGCGCCTCTCACCGCGGGCAACTCCAGAGTGGAAGAGTGTCCAACCCCCCTCGAGAGGAGTGGTACCCGAACTCAAGCTGTCCATAGAGGTGAGCCCGACTATTTCTCAACCTCACGCATTAGCTCAGGCTCTTTCCCAACCAGAGAGGTGACATTCCACGTCCCAAGAGTTAGTTTCTGCAGCCGGGGATCGGACCGCCAAGGATTCCTCCTTTGGCTGCCGCCCAACTGTCGTCGCACCCGACCTCTTTGGCCCTTCTCACAGGTGGTGAGCCCATGTGATATCATGGGATATAAACTATAACAGTGGACAAGGGGTTAGTACATCGAGAAAATGGATCTGGATAATGAGGTCAGAAATATAGGATGGGGACAGACCTTGATTTGATTCTTAGTTTGACCGGAAGCCACTGAGTTGACTTCGGATGTCCAATATACCTTCGACAAAAAATAGGCTAATTTATGTTGAGAGGCACATTTGTAATTTGGTTTTTAAAATGCATAAATTAGCTAGTGACCAGTCATTTGTAGATGGGGTTTGCCGTGTTGATAAGTGTGTAGTATGTGAACTTTTCTTCCCATCTCACTCCAGCAGCAGCTTATTGAAAGTGTACTCTCAATTGAAGATGAGGTTTGCCGGGGTGATAAGCATATAGTATGTGAACTTTTCTTCCCATCTCACTCCAGCAGCATCTTATTGAAAGTGTACTCTATATAGAAATATTGCCTTGAAAAGAACTGAATTTAAAAAAGAACACAAAATTAATGCAACAAATAATACAGTGCGCTTTAAAACGTTATTTCTTTGCAGACTGGATTTTAAAAGATTACATTTTAAGATGTGTTGATGGAGGTTAATATAGCTTTGTGATGTGACGTTCTTCCAGAAAGGTGATAAGAATGGTCAGCAGACCCAATTTAAAGGCCGTCCTCATTGACCTTAGTGGAACTTTGCACATAGAAGACACAGCAGTACCTGGAGCGCAGGATGCTCTCACCAGGTGAGATGTGTACAGTCTAATGTCTGAATGGGGAACATCACTCCCACGAAATATTTAACTTGTTTTGTGTTTGATTGTCACTAGATTACGCCAGGCTTCCGTTTCCATCAAGTTTGTTACCAACACAACCAAAGAGAGTAAGAAAGACTTGCTGAAAAGGCTCCAAAGGCTTAAATTTGACATCCAGGTGAAAAAAACAAAAACAAAACTATTGTGACCTTTCTGTTTGTATCATAGGAGCAAATAAATTGAATCTTTTACCTGTTCAAATACAGTGGGATCTCTACTTAGGAAATTAATTGGTTCCAAGTAATTTCGTAACTTGGATTTTTCTCAGAGACTTTTTACATTAAATTATCATAATTTGTTCCAAATGTATACCAGTTTTGTATGTCATATTTATGGACATGTATGAATATAAAACATGAGAAAAATATTTATTAAGATAGTCAAATTTATATGAAATACATCCAGCTCTTCACACGTCCTGCTCTCTTTCCCATCATTCAAAAACGGCATGCAAATACAACTTCAACATTACAACCCTATTTGTTACACACACCCAACTTACAATTATGTCACACACAATCAGAGAAACTCAAAACACAACTCCATCAGAGCACACGAATCTGTAGTGATGTGATGCTCGAGCCTTCATGCCTGAATTTGAAAAAAGGTTGACGACAGCCAATGAACTTTATTGAACATAATTATGTAAATGCTGAGGCTCTTGCATGACAGCATGGAATAAGGCTTTGAGAACTACCCCGCCCGGGATGGCGCTGTTGTCCACCTGGACGTTTTCGGGTCAGATTGGCGCCGTTCCCTCCTGTCAGACCTAGTACCAGGATTTTTGGACATTTCACCTCATTATATGTGACTTTTAAAACATTTTTTTTGTTTCAGTGCTTTACAACATTTACTCTAACTGTTCTCGGCATTCTTAGAAATGAGAACCATGCCATTACATTTACTTATTTGGACATAGGCATGCCAATTGTTCTTTATTTTCCACTTTTTCAAAGGAAGTGATCTTGAGCTCATTTGCTGCCATTTTTCCATCTTTTTGCTGTGAAATCGTGTTTACTCAATCAATTAGTGATCCTACTTTTCATAGCAAACCACAGAACCATTCTGAGGATTCTCCCTCAGAAAAAGTTTGTTGCCTTTGCCAATTTCTTCCAGATAGTGTTTTCGAGGGTGGTTCTTGACCTGCTCAGTATGTAAAATGCCCCAAGAAATCTTATTTGTATTGACTAGTTAAAATTCACTTAAGTTCATGACTGGTTTATTGTTGCAATTTCTGCCATACAGGAAAAAGAAATCTTCACATCTCTGAGCGCCACCAGAAGACTTTTAGAAAAGACAAAACACAGACCATTACTTCTGGTGGAGGAAAGTGCATTAGAAGATTTTACAGGTACACTACTCATAACAAGCTATAGTAAAGCTATAGTAAGTCTATAGTAAATCTAGCATTAACTTCGATGGTTTATTGAACAATCTTTCACTGAAAAGGGATTTTCAATTGATCGTGTCGTGGCCAGTTAATGTAATTTCAATCCACTTTGTAGGTACTGACATTTCCGAACCAAACGCCATCGTCATCGGGCTCGCTCCTGATCACTTCAACTACCAAACTATGAACAAAGCTTTCAGGTGAATTCTATACAGCTAAATATACCTTGTTAAACAGTAAAGAGCCCCTACCTTTTTAAAATTGACGATTTCCTTTAGACTGATTCTTGATGGCGCTCCTCTCTTCGCTATCCACAAGGCTCGCTACTATAAAAGGAAGGACGGTTTGGCACTCGGCCCTGGGCCCTTCGTAACCGGACTGGAGTATGCTGCCGCCTGTAAAGCTACTATTGTGGGAAAGCCAGAAAAAACATTTTTCACTCAGGTTCTGTTCCAAAAGGTTTATTATTGCAAAATGAAAAATATAGCAGTTACAAAGTCATTTGACATACATCACATTGAATTATTTTAAGTGTTTTTCTGCCCAGTTAGGCTCTGGCTGATTTAGGATGTAGCCCAGCTGAAGCAGTTATGATAGGAGATGTAAGAGCAATCAATTCACGAACTTAACCTCCGATTAACATTTATATCACTCCTTCCACTTTACATGACCTGTGGTTTGTGCTTTTGGGCAGGATGTCAGAGATGATGTGGGAGGAGCTCAGAGTGCAGGAATATTGGCGATTCTGGTTCAAACCGGTGAGATGAACCTTTTTCACTTGAGCATCAGTGTGTAGCCGTCTCTGCTCAAACCTTTTTTTCGTCTTCCAGGTAAATACAGACAAGGAGATGAGAAGAAAATAATCCCTCCTCCTTACCTGATGTGCAAGACCTTTTCTGATGCTGTGGATCACATCCTTAAGAACCTACTATAAATTCCCCTAGGGCACAGCAGTTGGTTGAAGAAACTTTGTCAACACCTACATAACTAAACAGCCATTTATCATCTGTTGCCTTATTTTATGTCTGTGCGTGAACAAAAACGTCCCAGCATTAAGTCATAACTGCTTGTCTTAGAAATTGTTTATTTTACAATGCAATGCTGTCCCCTCAATAGAAAACACCACATAGCCAAAAATGTCAAGTAACTGAGTAAATAAAAAAAATCCGCTCAAACTGATTTGAAGTCTTTCTCCCAGGCCGTATGCTTCTCCATCACATCCCTGACAGACGGTTTAGTGTGCGCCAGGACTTCCAGGAAATCTTGTGTCGTCACAGTTTCCAGCTGGACCGTCAGCGTGCCTGCATCTCCTGCAGAGGAATTCAGGTCTCTGCTATTATCTGTGTCAGACAAATAACTGCTGCACCACCACCTAGGTCACCTACTGAAATCCTTTGTCAATCAAATATCCCTTGACTCTTTGTATAGACTGAATTTTGGCCTTAATTTTTTTGCAACTGTATGAATGGAACTTATTGTGTCCTACCATTCTGGTTTGATTCCAGAGCCTCAAAGACTTTGCGGACCTGTCTCATGGCTGCCTCCTTACACACTAATCTAATATCAGAACCAGAGTAGCCCTTCATCTCCTGAGGAAAAAAACACAGATTTTTGCCGTCAGTCCGTATGAGTTCCTGAAATCAAACATTACTCTACCTTTGCCAGAAGTTGATAGTCGAGCTCAGCTTTTAGTTGAAACTCTCCTGTGGAGTTGACCGGAGGCAGCCAATGGGTAATCATTGCTTCACGGGCTGATGGGGGAGGAAGACTGACCAGAATCCTTTTTTCTAGTCTTCTCAGCATCCCCTGATCAAGTTCCCTGACAGACAAACACTTTCAAGTATGATGTTCAGAAATGATGGTTTTTAAGTCATTGTTGTGATTGCTAACAGTTTTCTTTTTAAATGTCACAATTTTTAATCAATATTGAAAGTCTAGGATTATTGGTTTCATATCCAAACTGTGGGACTTCACTTAAGAGTCATTTAGGTCCCGCCCTGTCAGTAGTTTTTACAAGGAACATTTTGGAAAACACTTTGTGTGCGGTCGATTGGTCGCCCCGACCGCGACAACGGGCGACCAAAAGACCAGCGACAAAACAAGGTAAAACAACACGGTCTACGCATCAATAAAAGCCAACAATGGCCATGAGCCGACGTGTGAGTGTATAAGAGTTTGTATGTACATGCGTTGTCCCTTTAAGAAGCTATGTCAGTCAGGGTCTTAACAAGTTCTCCAACAAAAAACAATAAAAGTCCGGGAAATTTGGAGCTTTTCTTTAGCCTAATAATTACTAGGGCATTAAGTATGACTAAATAGTAATTCGCAGTTTGTATTTAGGGAATTCGAGCAACGATTTAAATGGTAATTATCGCTTACCTTCCGGGCGACCAAAAGACCGGCCACCAATCGACCGTGTACCCTTTAATTATTGCTAATACAATGAATGGTATCTCTACATAAATATTCAGTTTTTAAAAAAGCTTCAATGGGAAACCTGTTCCAACATAAAAAAAAACAAGTTATGAAATGTCAAAACAAATATACAATTCCTGTGCCTGGTATATATTTTTTTAATTGTTGTAGTAGAGTTGCTTTCCCATTGCCCTCAACACCTCATTGGCCTCCCATTCACAAGAACGAACCTGCGTCTCTAGGATGCCGGAACCGAGGTTAGCATGCTGTAGGCTGACAGTCAGATAGGGTAATGGCCACAGGATGCGACAAGCTAGCAAGGCACCAGCCGAACCTGAAAACGGCGCAATTCGGGTAGTTGCCAGAGCCAGCCCAAAATGGGGTGGAGTTTGAGCGCAACTGTCCGACTAATAGCCCCTTTCTGGCAATTTTTATTTTCGGGCAATTTTAATCATCTGCGAGACTTAGCTGATCAGCCGCAGCTGGCGGTGTCGTCTGCCTATGACATAACATCATTTTAAATTGTGTTTACATGCATCCTCATGTTTGCTCGGCTGCCCTTCGCAATTTCACCCTATTGGAAAATGTTTTATCTTTCTTTTTTTCCATAGTAGTATATACAAGATTTGTATACTTTTATCATTTTTATAGGGCTTAGGGGTATGTTAAAGTTTGTGAAACGAATTATGCGACCTCAATGTGAAATATGCTTCTACTTGTGAAAAATCCAAGATACAAAAACTTCTGGAACAAATTAATTTTGTAAATAGACTTACCACTGAATCAAAATAGTTTGATTTGTGGATAGACCTTAACAGCCTGTGAAAATGATGGCCATATATTACCAAGGCAGATTGGAGGCTGCCAGTACGAAGACAAGGTCCTCTGATCCTGCCAGCCCATCCATCTGGACCAGAAGCTCTGCCTTCAGCCTACGACTGCTCTCATGCTCGCCTCTGAAAACCCACACTACTTTGTGAGCATGCATAAAAAAACGGCTCCACTTTTTAAACAGTGTAGAGACTGAATGGAACATTTTTACATACCAACTAGAGAGCCCAAGCAACCATTTTTCAAGAAAAAAAATGACTTGCCACTTCCAGCTAAGAAACAACGCAATAGATAGCATTTCCCATTGTTTAACTAGAAGAGCTTGATGGATGACAACAATCAATCACATTCAATATTGCCCAAATGATGCATGAACACACAACATTTGGACCAATTATCGTCCCTAATTCAGTCCAATTTTCATTTTCGCTAACCCATACAGACACTTGACAGGGGGAAGATATTGATGAGATGAATGGAATAAATTATGTCGACTTACAATACGTTGCTTCCTCTCTGGCCCATCATTGAATCCACCTCATCCAGGAAGATAGTGGAGGGTGCGTGGTACCGTGCCAACTCAAATAGCACCTATGAACAACAAGACATACAAATAGAATGAATGAACAAACCAAATCAAATTTGTAAGTCTTGATTAGGTCCAGTTAAGTGATTATAAGTAGGTAAAGGTTAATATTTTACTTTCATGTTATACTTTCTACGTACAGTAGGATTATGACAAAGATAATACTCATCTCTCCAAAAACCATAACCAACAACCCTACAAAATAACGATTCTGCCAGCCAGTCTAGCATGAAAAGATTTTCAGACATTTGGTGGGTGAGAGCAAACCAAGACAATCAAAATCTTGTCTAAGAATTAGTTTTCAGTTACTGTAATGTACAAAATTCATATTAAAACAGAAGTTTAGTGTTCAACTATTTTATACTCAAGAAAAAAAATAGTCTAAATAATGGCGGCCGTGTGCATAGCGCCTCAGCCTCATTTCTGGTTTCGAGGGTTTGCTCCCAGATCACTCACTGTGTGAAGTTCACATGGGTTTTGTCCGGGTGCTCCGGTTTCCTCCCACATCCCAAAAGCATGCAGGGTAGGCTGGTTGAACACTCTGCCCCTAGGTATGAATGTGAGCGTGAATGGTTGTCCGTCTCCTTGTCTAAAGTTAGCTGGGAAAGGCTCCAGCACCCCCCACACCTCTTGTGAGGATAAGTTCAGAAAATGGATATAAATAGTAATTTAAAAAAACATGCATGCAATTCTACAAATTATGCTAGCAACAACAGATCAATGTTTATCTTTTGACCACATTTAATTGTGGAAAGGAGCAAATTTGATAGAACCTTTGCATTTGTAACTCAAGTGACTGTGTTGATTGAACATACCCTGACCAGTTTTTCAGAGTCTCCTCTCCACTTGCTTACTAAGCTCGATGCAGAGATGTTGAAGAAGGTTGTCTTACATTCAGTGGCCACTGCCTTGGCCAGCAAGGTCTTACCTGTACCTAGGAGTAGGGGTCCAAAACTTTTAGTAAACTTCCTTTTTAGTAAGTTTCTCGTACATTTAAATATCAATTTAAGATGAGGAATGTTGTAAATATTCCTAATCAGATGATTTAACCATTTGCTCATGTGGTAATTAACCACACACATCCATGCAAAGTACTCTTATATTACCGCACCTTTATATTCCATTTTATTGTCACTTCACTCATTTTACAAGTATATCAGCTTGCACTCGAATTTTAGCTCACAATGTTTGGCAAAATATCAAGCAGACAATAGCTTTTAGCCTAATAAAAACTTCCTTGTTATGAGTCAATGTTCAATGGGACCTATTAGTTTATTCCAATTTCCATTTAGTCATAATTAAGGGGGACTTAATTGTTTTTTTGAAGTGAAAAAAATTGCCAACTTTGAACATTATAGAAAACTGCATCACTGCAACATTAGTCCAAAGGTCAAATGTTTTCTTTTTATTTATTTATTTTCTTTACCTGGGGGGCCAAAGAGTAACAATCCCTTCCATGGAGAAAGGAGTCCTGTGAAAAGCTGGGGATACTGTGACAAGAAGGATAAGGTCATTTAAAATTTTTTTTTAAAAAGCTTCATAATTATAATTACATTATGTGCGTGTAGAAGTTAAATGCGCAAGGATGTCAAGTTCTGTTGGGGTTTTTGTATTTTGGGTGTTTTCCCATGTGTCCATGTGACTACCCATTAGTTTCACCTATTATGTCGTGTGACCTATTCATTCATTCATTCATTTTCTGAACCGCTTTCATATCAACTTATCCGTTTTTCCCATATTTGATATGTTTTTTTTATCATTTCAAATTGTGTAGGCTGTACTATAACAACTTTTGTACGGGAAAATATTTTTTTTAAAGTACGTTTTTTGTAAAACTGATCTCCTTTTACCCATTTCGGCTCTAATCCGGATGCTCTCGGTCATTGGTAGCAGATGAAAACGTCATCATCGACTGCTAATATTGTCATGCTTTAAACATGATATGCGCATGCACATTCCCCTTTCACATGTCCGCCTTTTCACTATCTAAATGTAGCGCGTCAGCAAGCAACATTCAAGATGTCAGCGTCATACAGCGACATACGTATACAGAATCTTGAATTTAGTGCATAAAAAAAGCGCACCGACTGATTGGGCACTACGTCTACTTTGGGGAAAATTTTAGACTTTTACGTGCGTTGCATTTGTACGGTTATAAGGAGGGGTCGGCAATAAATAATTGGTAGAAATTATTGCATTATGTTGCCATAAATCTATTTTCAATTGGGCTTTCATGATGTAACTATATTTGTTTATGCTGAAAATTATCAATTATTGGTCACGGAACCAAAATTATTTCCAATAATTTCCCTCGACCATTTTCCGTAGCGTGCGAGAAATAGACAAATGCATGGGCGCAAAAAAACATGCCTGCACGCACATTGCTCGCATTTCTCCATGTATTCAAGGTCAAATGCTGTGTGCGCTGTGAACAGCGCATGCACGTGCGCACATGCCAGTATTGCATGCGTAATCCGCGTGATCACAATGCGGCTAATTATTGGTCGGGACACTTACAGCTAGTTGATTGGCTCATGCATTTCCCCACGTTCACCGCATGATTTGAGCTGCGCACCACTAATTGCGAACGTTATTCCAGCCTCAACATTGATTCATCATGTCCAAGAAGAACGAAGCGCTGGTGAGACTCCATTTTGGGATCATGAGTTCGTCTCTTGTATCTATAATCCTTCGGAAGGTTCCCCATAGTTTTCTATTTTTTCATATAAATCTACAACGGCGAACCCAAAAAACACAATTTTCTTCTTGATTTTGGATGGGAACTTCAGGGTTGTAGTCCCAGGGGTCATCAAAATTTAATTTTGGGGGTTTAAATCTATTTTTCCCAGTAAAAAAATAATAACAATTTTCTCACGCTAAGCGCCAATATAATTTTCGCCTAATTATTGAAATATATTTTGAGAATTCCTAACAGTGGCATACCGAGGAATTCTGCGCCCCGGAGCAAGTTCTAGACCAGTGGCTCTTAACCTAGGTTCGATCGAACCCTAGGGGTTTGGTGAGTCGGTGTCAGGGGTTCGGTGGAGCCCCTGCCACGGAGGTCAGGACACATCGACTCATCATGTCCATTCACGATTACATGCCCCGCTTAAGATGATCACGTGACATTGCTTGGCCAACCAGTGCTGCAAGGAATTTATATATCTTGAATTTGAAAAAAAAATATTTTATTTTTCACTAAAGTAGGGTTCAGTGAAAACTGATGGTGTTCGGTGAAAGTGCTTCTGAAACTGGTGGTGTTCGGTAGCTCCAACAAGGTTAAGAACCACTGTTCTAGACGGTGCGCTCCGTCAATGTCAAAACTCAATTATAAAGGGAGCCAAATGTGATACATTTCCTTGAAACTTAGCGAAAAGTAAATTTGCTAAATATTAAAAACTGGATTTAGAAATATATTGCAATAGTTTTCAATTATTGAATTCTACGGCGAAAATTTAAATATATTTATTTTCTGCGGCCTAAATTTAAATAGATTTATTTAGCGAGACAACTATATTTCTGACAAAAATTAATATTTTCCAGGCCCTGGTTATTAGCACTTCATAAGTGGAATTGCAGTCAATAATAAGGGGAGCAATTGGCCGAGGTTGACAGGTGTGCGCATTACCCTCACAAGGTTCACGGGGGGTGCTGGAGCCTATCCAAGCAGACTTTCTTTCAGGCACGAAGCGGGGGACACCCTGAATCGGTGGCCAGCTGATCGCAGAGCACGAGGAGAAAGGCAACCATTCACGCTCACACTCATACCTAGGGCAATTGAAAGTGTCCAATCAGCCTACCATACATGTCTTTGAAATGTGGGAGGAAACCTACGTAGGCTCAGAGAGAACATGCAAACTCCACACAGCTGCACCGACCACGATTTGAACCCAGGACCCCAGAACTGTGAGGCTGACGTGCTAACCACTCATCCGCCAGACCACCCTCGTGTGACCCAGGTGTTTCTAATTGTCTTGTAAACCTTGTTAGTGTACTTGTCATGCTTGTCCATGTCTTGCACTCCTCGTCTGCCTGCTTCCCTGCGCTAGGGTCCAACTCCGCTATGTGAAACGTGGCAAAGGCCATTTATACTAATTTTTTCTTGGAGGGCGGGATGAGCATTGCTAATAAATATAAACATCAGTATGAATGCAAGGTGATAAACGAGTGGTGTGGAATGACCAAAGTGACCTTATACCCCAGAGAATGAATAATAATAGAGACAGAATATGGCGGAAAGATGTTATTCAATAAAAGGAGAATAGCAGGGAAGCAGATAGACGCATCGCTCCTCATGTCAGTGTGTAAATGTCAAGTAGATGCAGATGACCTGATTTGATGTCATCACATCTATCAAAAGTGTCAGAGTGCTGACATCTGGATGTGTGTGTAGAAATTTTACTTGGAAGTCTGCCCCTTCTCTCTATATCCCTCTATGCAGACATTGCCCTAATATCACACATATAGATTAAATGTCAACTTAACAAAATGACCTGACCTCCTCTTCGCTTCGGCCTTTAAAGGAGATGCATTCAAAATTGACAAAGGGCATGCGGTACTGAAATAGCCGTGGGCGCACCTTAATGGGATAGATGATGGACTCTTTGACTAATCGCTTTGCATCCTCCAGGCCAATGATGTCTTCCCATCTCACATTGGGGTTGTGCAAATATATGTCCTTTCAAGACAACAAACACAAACAAAAGGAGTGATTCACATGGAAGTTTTCACATAGAAAGAAAAAAACATTGTCATAGAGATCCAGGTGAGAAACATTGAAGTCCTTCATTAATTAGCCGCAGAAACTTTGCTGCACTCTAGTGTACAGAATTCAGCTAAATCTGTTAACATCACTGTTTAAAACACTGAAAATCAAAATAAGACCAAGCTAAATCATTTCAAAAACTTGTATTTTTTATCATTAATGTAGTCTGTACAATTAATGTAATTGTTATTATTTGTTTAATTATCGAACTAATTGCATTACATTTTTTTAAAGTTGAAATCAAAATACAGTATTACCTTGCGATACAAGTTTAACGCGTTTAAGGACCGAGCTCATATGTCAATTTACTCGTATCTCAAATCAATTTTTCCCATTGAAAAAACTAAATACCGTATTTTCACACCTATTGGGCGTACTTAAAAGTCTAAAATTTTCTCTAAAATGGTCGATGTGCCCAATCGGTCAGTGGGCCTTCTCTGTGCACTAAATTCCATTTTTGTATGACCTTGACCGCTTAAGTGACTGGTTTTATTTCTTGCCAGCACGCTACTTATTGCGATCAGCCCAGCGGACGCTCACCCTAAAAATAGCCTCCCCGTGCATTCCAAGCATTACGGGAAATCCAATCAAAACATCCCAGGCGAGTGGCAAGGCATTTGACTTCCGTGTGCTCGCAGAGCTTTTAACCCTCAAAAACACTCTCAATACTCAAAGAAACAGCATATTAGAGCAATACAGAGGAAATGCTGGACGTGAATGACAACACAATGCGGGTGTGAACGCTTGGAAAAAGGACTGAAGCCATGGATCGAACACAATTTAACAGCTTGGTTAACGGATTGCTAACGGATGGCCAACATAGTAGATCGGGCAGGCAGCGTCGCACGAGTTAGGTGACGATTTGGAATGAATCGTCGATGTCGATATAACAACGAGGAGAATTGGGGGTATTTGGGGAATGAGAATCCCATATCTACAGCAAAATTCGGGGGAAATTTAGAAATAGGCTCTCTTTTGGCACTGGATGCCCAAATTCTGGTGGGGCCTTTCATGGTATGGAACGAGTGATGAAATAATGTCTATGTTCAAAAATAGCATCTCCAAATTATAAAGTATCAACCTTTGAGTAATGCTTTAAGTAGATGGGTTGTCTAGGAATAAAATGAAATGGGCAAAATTTGAACGGAATGCGAGATACATTGCCAACTACTAAAACAAACCTTAGAGGTGAAACTATTGCCACCTCAATTCTGCGTACAAACAGCTAAACTGATAGAGGTTATAACTTAATGCGAAAAATTGAGGTACATTTTTTCAAACGGTTAATATACTTGGGTGTGTGTGTGTGTTTCAATGTGACACAACTTTTCCGTTATTGCATTATTGGCATACAAAGAGTTAATCAGAGCCACTCGCATGGCAGTCGCTCATCCTGGCTGATTAAGGCAACGAACGGCGGCAATTGAACTTGCAAAACAAATTTCTATCTGTAGATGTGTGACACGCGAATCTAGTACATTAATTACCTAGTTCCTTCTGGAATTATTATTGCTGATGGGGCAGAAAAAAATGGGTGTACTACCAAAAAGCCCCACTGGGGATGGTGGTTTACACCTGTGATGAAAATTTACAGGCCACTGATGTATGGGTAAACGACCCAAATTGATTGACTAGTAATTAACGCATCAACCTTGCGGTTAGAGGATCTACTAATGGAAGCGGGGTGGATCCAGACCTTCCAGAGTGTGGAGTATTCCTGGTGTCCTCGAGAATTCGTGGGTTTTCTCCAGGTACTCCAGTTTACTCCAACAAACCAAAATTATGGGTGCTAGACTGGTTGAACACTCTAAATTCCCCTGATTATGAGTGTGAGCGTGGATGATGGTCTGTCTTTTTGTGTTTTTGATTGGCTAGCCACCAAAATATAATCTACAATCAATTATCAAGGTGGAAAAGGATTTGGAAATTTGATATTGATTTCTGAAATCGCCAATAAGCCTTTCGAGGATGGCGGCAGCAGGTTAGGACAAAAACAAAAAGAAAGAAAACAAATTTCAACCAAATGAAATTTTTGCCAGGAATGCAGCAGCAATACTCCACATTTGAAACTTAACGTGGAGAAACAAATAATCTGCTCTGCGAAATGTGAGATTTGGGATCACTGAGGTAATAACAAAAAAACAAACAAAAACAAATTGGTACCTCAGCTTACTTGGGTGGGCTGCTTTTAACAAAGCTAGCTTGAGTCATGGGAAGTCCTGTGTCTCGACAGGGGGGAGGGTGGCCTCTGTACGGTGCCACTACACAACTTATAGGGTTAAGTTGGTGGCAGAGCATGCTTAACCTGTACTCGGCATATCAGTGCACAATCTGAAATTCCAAAGATTTATAGTGATAATGGCACCCAAATTGTGCTAACAAAATTGTTGGCTGGATGGACAGAAGGTTCCATATCTCGTTATGAAATCACTGCCTACATAACGAGTTCAACAGGACAACAACATAGGGAAATCCTATTTAGTAGACCATACAAATCGCCATTATTCTCTGCACGATTGGAACTGAAAAAATCTTTAAGAAAACGCATTCAAATTGGGTTAGCAGAAGGAAACTGTGCTTCTCAACAGGAAACGGACTGGACCAACGGAGGTGCTCAACCTGCAGTATAAAGAAGCACTAGCATGCCGAGAAGGGGATGTAGAGCCACCTTTTGCATTGTAAGAAGGTACCCTCAGTTGAAACGGTTGAGGAGACGGGTAAGATAAACTTTCAATATTAATTGGAAAGAACTTTGTATATTGGTTTTATTGTCTCCATATGGTTTCAATGGTTCAAACGTTTCAATTGAGACTAAACCTTCTTACAAAGGGTTAAAACAAACGACCAGACGAGGGAAAATGCGATCGGATATAAAATCTCCCTCAATCACCATTCTTTGGGGAAAGTGTTTTTACAAAAGAAAAAAGTGTTTTGCTTGTAAAGAAAAGGAAAATATTGAAACGGTGTCTATCCTATTACAGAAGTAGTGAATGAAAAGTCAATTTTTCCACTGTGCTAACTTTACCTGTTTGAACCTTACAGGCATGGTCTGAATCTGGGTGCGGTAGATGACACATGGTGTGCCCATTGTCCAAGATTAACGGTCTCACTGATTCCACGTTTTGGCTTATGGTGGTGAAGTGGGGCAAATAAATTATATAACTCCTGTAAGAAAAAGAAACAGGACTATGTGCTTTGGTTTCACTGTTTTTACCAGTATCTGTTTTGGAATGGAGGAGATACAATTGGCAGCTCGGAATTTCGGTGCGGCGACTGGCCTCTCTCGACGACGATGCCTCATCGAGGGATGGCGATCCGACTTATGGGTTGGTTTGCCAAATTGCAGCAGGAGTCTATTTTTCTTTGGGTTACGCCAAATAAAAATATGAATAGGATGAACAACATCCATTACAATGTCAAAAAAAAGAAATTGAATTTGCAATGAAGGAACAGCTGGCAGCCACCAGTCTCATGACTTTCCAGGACCGCAAAGCGGTTGATATGCTTCTGACGGTTGATGTGCTCTTGAGGGAGCAGGGGGCGTATGCAATGTTTGAAAATGTTGCACTCAACAACACGTCCTCCAATGGGTCCCTAACCTGGGCCGTTGAAGGCCTGCAGACCCTGAACCGGAAACGAAGAGGCACTCTGGAGTGGAACGATCCACCTTCTGGCACCCTGGTGGGATAAGGCCTTCGCCAAATGTAAAAAATTGGCCTTCACCGAGGTGATATCAATAGCTGTTTTGGCTAATACTTTAACAATGTGTGGATATTGTCTTATCCCCTGCTACGCTTTTTGCTAGACCGACTTAGGGTTGATACAGTAGCTCTAACAAATTCCGAATTACAAGGATTGTATCTGTTTATTAGACAGCCTACTGGTGATAACATTGATGTCCAGGATGATGCAAATTATGGAAATGAGTTGAATGAGAATGATTTTGTTCTTCCTTTTTCAGGCCAGATATGCAAGTAAGGTGAATTCTGGTAAAGATCGAGACAACGGACTTCCCCCAAGTGTATTTGTATTTGTCATAAATAAAAAAAATGATTATGGGATTGTGTACACATATATATTAGGAGGGAATGTTAGGTTTATCATTATTATAGATGTGTATCAATATTATTATATTATATGTACTTGCAGTGAAGAGTTATTGACATTAATACAAAGGGCATTTTAATGCATCTCTTGCAAAAGTAAGGACTGGTTCGCATCAAGAGGACTGGGAATGGCCTTGGGCAGGATGGGTTCACAACAATAACGGTGGACTGTTTTTCGGCTTCGGAAGAGGAGTCCACAACAAGCGCCCTTGGGAACAGTGGACTGTTTTTGCTTCGCAGGATGAGTCCACAACAAGCGCCCTTGGGAACAGTGGACTGTTTTGCTTCGCAGGATGGGTCCACAACAAAGCGGTCTTGGGAACTGTGGACTGTTTTGGCTGGGCAGGACGGGTCCACAACAGGCGCTCTTGGGAAGATTCGACAGACCTACAATTGTTTTGATGACTGTGATAAATTGTTATGAGACTCTAAAGATGTTTAGACTTCTGTGGGGCATGGCGTTAAAATCTTATGAATAAATTAGCGAGAGAGACCTCGAGTTGTTAGAATTATCCTGACCGGAGTCGCAGATGGATGTATTCTCTTCTTGCAAGAATTAAACAAAGATATGACTTCAGATGCCTCTTTTATTGTGAATTTGGAAATACCTAAGGATTATTCCAACAAGAATCAAAGGCTTGGGAGTGGTGCATGTCGCGAGTTATAATGGATTGTGGATGACTGGGCTCAAGTGTCGGCCAGCACTGTTGTTCGAGCTTTCGCCAAAGCTGGCATCAAGTTTCCGGAATACACAACTCTGACTGACAGAGGAGCCTAGCATGTTGAACGCTGAACTCTTTATCAGAATGTACCTTTTACCTCAATAAAGCATTACCAAACTTAGTTTTGCTCGTGCTGTCTTTAAAAAAAACACGCTACCGGCTAGCCTAACTTACGCTAGCAGCTAGCATAACATACGCTAGCGGATAGCATAACATACGCTAGCGGATAGCATAACACGCTAGCGGATAGCATAACACGCTAGCCTAGTGTCATACTAGCGCCCTATCGGAAGTGTATTGACAAAAAACAGAAAATATACTCGAAAATGAGACTGTGTCCTATCATACGGTGCGTTTTATAGGTGTGAAAATACAGTACAAATTAATCCGTTCCCACACTCTGAAAAACACCAAAAACCGGATATTACAAATGGATTGGTCACTTAACGTTGTCAATGACAGCTAATGAGTTAAGTATTCAGATTCAAACTTGCATTAAAACAGGAAACAACACAGTTTGCCCACTTTTGTCTGGGAGAATTTGTTGGTCTTCATTTTTTTTTTTTTTTACATGACGGAAACGAAACAACGGGGTGTAAAGACTTAATTCATTAGGCATTGCGCAGCCACACCACAATTTATTCATCTATTTTCCAACCCACTTATCCTGAAAAGGAGCACAGGGGTGCAGGAGCCTATGCCAGCTGACTATGGGCACCAGGCGTGGGACACCCCTGAATTCGTGGCCAGCCAATCACAGGGATGGACAAGGATTCCCGCTCACACTCACACCTAGGGTCAATTTAAAGTGTTCAACCAGCCTACCACGCATGTTTTTGGGATGTGGCAGGAAACCGGAGTACTACATCTGAAAAACCATGTAAGCCCGGGGAGAACATGGAAACTCCACACAGTGAGGACTGACCCCAGAACTGTGAGGCCGGCACGCTAACCACTCTTACATTCCGCTAATCACTCAGCCAACGGGTCGCCTTATACAATTTAATGATATCAATATAAGTGCATTATCTATTACATACAAAGAGTAATAAATATTAGAACCACAGAAGACCATGCAAATATTTTTTTTCTCCCATGTATGTTGGGATACTGCAATAGAAAAAAACAGCATCTTAAGTGTGTGTATGAGTGTACGGTGCCACTTTGGGTTTTCAGAAGCTACTCCTACACTACAGCACGGCATTAAACATAGTAGAAAGACTGCTGAGAGCAATTAACATGATATAATACATTTGAATTCCGATTCAGTAGATTCATAATCAAGTCATTTTTTGTCATCCCAGGGTGACAAGATTATATTACCGTTTTTCAGCTTCTAGTGCATATTGCAAGTAGACTAGTACTACTAGATACTTTTAAGGCTCAATTTTTATTTTTCAGAGGTGAAAGAACATTTAAAAAAAAGAAACATTACTAAATCTTAAGTGCATGTGTGCGTACCTTATTAATAACTGCGGCAAGTTCTTTCATCTCACCACTCATTCCTGAAAAACCACTAAGGGGCTTCAGCAGCCGCTCCTACACGGAGAGCAGAAATTTAAAATTCAAGCTCAAGTTCAAAATGATAACTGTTAAAGTCTTAAATGGATTGTCATCCGCTGCTGCCTGCGCCCTTCCAGTCTGTTCCGGGAAAAGGTTCCAAATTTTCACTGCCAATGATTGACTATTTTTTACATCACTGTGACTGAATGAGTTAATTGGCATATAAAATTAAACTAATTGTGTAATCCACCCCTCCCTCTAGAGTTGGGATGTCCATGTAATAAATGTAATGAATGTAATAAAGTGACAAAAGAAGTGGAAGGACAAACTCCAGACAGTGAGGGCCGACCTTGTATCAAACCCATGACCCAAGAGCTGTGAGGCTGACAGCTAACCACTCGCCGGGCCATCCTTTCAGAAGGTACTGTATATAAAATGTTTATTGTATTTTGGTAATGACGATATCTGTCAGTTTTTTTCTATACATTTGCCTGCATCAAAGTATGAGCTTGACCTTGCTATTAAAGAACGCTTTCCTCACCTTTAGTTATGCGCACATTATTATTATCATACTTACTTTCAATGAAGTACAAGCAGGGGGACCCATTGGTAGTCCACCAAGGTGCATACATCTCTTGGCTGAAGCTACAGTTGTGGTCAAAAGTTTACATACACATGTGATGAACATAATGTCATGGCTCTCTTGAGTTTCCAGTTATTTCTACAACTCTGATTTTTCTCTGATGGAGTGATTGGATTTGTCACAAAAAACATTCATGTAGTTTGGTTCTTTTATGACTTTATTATGGGTGAACAGAAAAAAAGTGATCAAATCTGCTGGGTCAAAAATATACATACAGCAGCGCTAATATTTGGTAACATGTCCCTTGGCCATTTTCATTTCAATTAGGTGCTTTTGGTAGACATCCACAAGCTTATGGCAAGCTTCTGGTTGAATCTTTGACCACTCCTCTTGACAGAATTGGTGCAGTTCAGTTAAATTTGATGGTTTTCTGACCTGGACTTGTTTCTTCAGCATTGTCCACAAGTTCTCTATGGGGTTTTAGTCAGGACTTTGGGAAGGCCTTTCGAAAACCTTAATTCTAGCCTGATTTAGCCATTCCATTACCACTTTTGATGTGTGTTTGGAGTCATTGTCCTGTTGGAACACCCAACTGCACCCAAGACCCAATCTTCGGGCTGATGACTTTAGGTTATCTTGAAGAATTTGAAGGTAATCCTCCTTCTCCATAATCCACCAGTTCCATTGGCAGCAAAACAGCCCCACAGCATAATACTACCACCACCGTGCTTGACAGTAGGCATGGTGTACTTGGGGTTAAAGGCCTCACCTTTTCTCCTCCAAACATATTGCTGGGCATTGTGGCCAAACAGCTCGATTTTTGTTTCGTCTGACCACAGAACTTTCCTCCAGAAGGTCTTATCTTTGTCCATGTGATCAGCAGCAAACTTCAGTCGAGCCTTAAGGTGCCGCTTTTGGAGCAAGGGCTTCCTTCTTGCACGGCAGCCTCTCAGTCCATGGAGATGCAAAACACGCTTGACTGTGGACACTGACACCTGTGTTCCAGCAGCTTTTAATTCTTGGCAGATCTGCTTTTTGGTGATTCTCTGTTGAATCTTCACCCTCCTGACCAATTTTCTCTCAGCAGCAGGTGATAGCTTGCATTTTCTTCCTGATCGTGGCAGTGACAAAACAGTGCCATGCACTTTATACTTACAAACAATAGTTTGCACTGTTGCTCTTGGGACCTGACTCCAAGATGACGCCGTCACGCGGAAGCCAGTGGCAGTAGCTCTGTCCACTCTTATTTGTTTTTCATGTTTTACAGCCCTTCTATCTTTTTTTCTAATTATATTTGAATATTTCTTAATACATTCCTTTTTACTTTACTTTGTACTTTATACTTTTTACTTTAATGTTTTTACAACTTTCTTTGTTCTGTTAGCCTGGCTTCTTTCTGCCACTTCTTTTTTGGAACCATCAGCCATGCCTACGCTGTCATACACATGGGACTAGCTGTTACAATACACAGCAGAAGGAGCAACACCTCAATCCCGCTGGAAATTCGGAGCTGGACAAAAGTGCCGGGAGAAGCAACGCTTCTGACCAACCATTCCATCATGCGATAAGATGGAAGAGCTGTCGGCGCTTACCAGGCCGGAAGCGGAGTCCTGCTCTGCTGCTGTTGTCTTCAGCTCCAGACTACTGAGGAACTCTGCGGATAAGCTTGGAAGAGTGACTGCATATTCTCTACCTCGGTCACAGTCTGCAGAAGTTCCCCATCTTTTGGAAGACTTCCTGTGTGTGGTTCCAGTTTTTGTCCAACTTCTGTATCCGTTTTAGCTACCGCAACCAAGATGGCGCCGTTCAAGTGGCAGCCGGCGGCGGTAGCTCCGTCCACTCTTGCTCGTTTTGTGTTTTTGCTGCTTTTCTGTCTTAATGATCTGATCTGGTGATTCTTAATGATCCTATTTACTTTGTGCTTTTGCTTTGTTGTTCTGTCTAATCACCCTCTTCTACTGTCACAATGAAATTTCCCGAATACGGGATGAATAAAGTTATCAAATCCAATCCAATCCAATCTCCAATCCCTTTCGGGCCAGCCTCTCCGCACTCGCGCTTTTATTTAACTTCAAGAGCCCTTTATTACATAAGCCCATGATGCATGCACTAAGGGAGTTGACACATGAGCGCATTTGAGCAAAATTTGCATAATTTGCTTTGTGGGTGTGTATCATGCGTGATTGTTGTCTTGGTGTCGTGTGAGAGAGTATTGATGCGGTTTATGTTTTTAAGAGCATAAGAGTGTTTTAGTCCTGTTTGTGATGAGAATGGCTGTGGCAAACATACAGTTGTGGTCCAAAGTTTACATACACTTGTGAAGAATAAAAATAAATAAATAAAATCAGACTTAGGCTTGTCATCATCATTGACTAGACAAAAGCCTAATTGTCATCATACCCAGCTGCGTATGACGAAATTGAAAGTGCTTCTCCAGAAAGTGTGCTTTTCCCAGGCAAAAGCCCAACCAAGTGATAGTTTCAGACTTGCTGGCACTCTGCCGTGATGGATACATCGCATCACCTCCCGAGCGCAACCAACTCCCGGCGACTGCGAAAAGGTTTGCCTCACCAATGCCAACAAAGAATAAAATGGATCACTTACCTCCCACTGTCTGCTTACTTACCTTCAGTCAGCCAGCAGGAGGCAAATCACCGCCCAACGTCCTTCATGTTTCCTCACCCCGAAGTTGTTACACAGAGGGGATTGTGTGTCGTGCTACTGCAAATTCAGAGTCCTGATGGCTGTGGGAAAGAAGCTGTCCTTAAGCCTCTTTGTCCGTGCTTTGTGAGACCGGTAGTGCCTGCCAGAGGGAAGCAGATGGAACAGGTTGTGACCAGGGTGGTCCGGGTCCCCAACAATGTTCCCGGCTCTGCTGAGGTAATGAGGGCTGGCAATATCTTCCAGTGAGGGCAGAGAGCAGCCGACGATCCTCTGGGCAGTGTTAATCACTCTCTGCATGGCCTTTTTGTCTGCTGCCGTGCTTCCAGCGTACCACACTGTGATGCCGTATGCCAGGATGCTCTCCACAGTGGCTTTATAGAAAGTTACCAGAAGCTTAGTGTCCAAGTTGTTCCTCCTGAGTACCCTCAGGAAATGGAGTCGTTTCTGGGCCTTCTTCACTACTGCTGTGGTGTTTGTGGACCAGGAGAGCTTGTCCGTGACGTGGACCCCCCAGGAATTTAAAGGACTGGACCCTGTCTACACAAACTCCATTTATGAGGAGTGGGGCCAGATCTGTGCTCTGTTTGCGGAAGTCCAGGATTATTTCTTTAGTTTTTGTGTTGTTCAGTGTGAGGTTGTTCATCGAGCACCACAAAGAGTTTGTTGACCTCGTCTCTATAGGCCGCCTCATCCAACATAATGAACATGAAGAACATAATGTCATGGCTCTCTTGAGTTTCCAGTTATTTCTACAACTCTGATTTTTCTCTGATAGAGTGATTGGAACAGATACTTCTTTGTCACAAAAAAAAACATTCATGAAGTTTGGTTCTCTTATGACTTTTTTTATGGGTGAACAGAAAAAAGTGATCAAATCTGCTGGGTCAAAAATATATATACAGCAGCGGTAATATATGATAACATGTCCCTTGGCCATTTTCACTTCAAATAGGCGCTTTTGGTAGCCATCCACAAGCTTCTGGCAAGCTTCTGGTTGAATCTTTGACCACTCCTCTTGACAGAATTGGTGGAGTTCAGTAAGATTTGATGACTTTCTGACATGGACTTGTTTCTTCAGCATTGTCCACAAGTTCTCAATGGGGTTTAAGTCAGGACTTTGGGAAGGCCATTCGAAAACCTTAATTCTAGCCTGATTTAGCCATTCCATTACCACTTTTGATGTGTGATTGGGGTCAATGTCCTGTTGGAACATCCAACTGCGCCCAAGACCCAATCTTCGGGCTGATGACTTTAGGTTATCTTGAAGAATATGCAGAAAACTTCAGTCGAGCCTTAAGGTGCCACTTTTGGAGCAAGGGCTTCCTTCTTGCACGGCAGCCTCTCAGTCCATGGAGATGCAAAACACGCTTGACTGTGGACACTGACACCTGTGTTCCAGCAGCTTCTAATTCTTGGCAGATCTGCTTTTTGGTGATTCTCGGTTGAATCTTCACCCTCCTGACCAATTTTCTCTGCAGCAGGTGATAGCTTGCGTTTTCTTCCTGATCGTGGCAGACAAAACAGTACCATGCACTTTATACTTACAAACAATAGTTTGCACTGTTGCTCTTGGGACCTGCAGCTGCTTTGAAATGGCTCCAAGTGACTTTCCTGACTTGTACAAGTCAAGGATTTGCTTTTTCAGATCCACGCTGACCTCCTTTGACTTTCCCATTGTAGCGTTTGTGGGCGTTTGCATCCAATGAGCCCTATTTAAATGGCCTCAGATAAGTCACCAGCTGTAGTCACTCATAATCACTCACAAGAAGTTAAGAGGCCATGCTACGAAGCTCATTTCACTGACACAACTTTCTAAGTCACCAAAATTGCTAATTCGTGTTGGTGAATGTATATTTTTGACCCAGCAGATTTGATCACTTTTTAATAATAAAGTCATAAAAGAACCAAACTTCATGAATGTTTTTTTGTGACAAAGAAGTATCTGTTCCAATCACTTTATCAGAGAAAAATCAGAGTTGTAGAAATAACTGGAAACTCAAGAGAGCCATGACATTATGTTCTTCACAAGTGTATGTAAACTTTTGACCCCAACTGTATGTACACTTTGTTTAGCAAACGCAAAGGAATGATAATTTCACTAACAATAATTCCAACAGTATCCCATGATACAACTTTGACACTTGCGAATTATAATTCGGTGAGGTTCTTTGTGGGAACAAATAGTTCCCTTGTAAAACTTTGTGGGTGCGGTTTATAGTTATGTGTGCCCTGCAGTTCTAAAATTAGAGTAATCAAACTATCGGAATGTGTTGCATTCTGTTAACATTTTTAAAAAGATCTGCAAAACAACAAAAACACAATTATCACCTCTTCGCCGTCTCCTTCGCCTCCCGCAATGTCAGTGACCTGGACCTACAACACAATGTGTACATTGCATTTAAAATACATCATGGGAGAAATTATAGGATCATTTAGATAAAAGCATATTTGGAAACTATGTTAACATATCGCATGTTTCCACAAATTACAGTCTCTTCCCAAAGATGGCGTTTTCCAAAAGACACATTAATTCAGAAGTACTAGGTGGTTTCATTTGTGACACAAAAACTAGGGGTAGGAATAGAGTTCAACAGAGGGTCAAGTAGAGCTCTAAATAAAACAAAATCAACTGACCTGCAAGCAGATTGCAAAACATTGGTAAATAAAATACATCTCTTAATCTTAGTCAAATATTTCCTTGAAGGAATAATAAATTCTAAAATTTCAAGTGCACCTTTTTGGTCCCGGGTGCCCCGCCAGCTTGAGCAGAAATGATGGGGTAAACACTGAGACTGAAATCTGGAGGGCAAGATAAACTTTCACCCTGGTGGGAAAAAAAAGTTAACAAGAAAAAAAAATCAATGGTAATAATAAATTCAAATATTTGTTGGATGAACTTCCTACATTGGCACGCATTGGAGCAGCAGAAGCAGCAGAAGCATTCACCTTGGAGTCTCCACCAAGGTTAGGAGGCTGGACTTTGGGGAGAGGCTTCACAGCTGAACAAGCAGCCCTACCATAAAAATGTGGGAATGGGATCTCTTTTTTTATCAGAATAGGATAGAATACGCCTTAATTATAGTCTTATGGGGGACAGGGGGTCCAATTATGCAGGAAGAGCCATTGGACAGAAGCAGCACCACAAACACACAAAGGCGAATGCCCGTGTGCACACACATATGAATAAAATCAAATAATTAAAAAAATAAAAAATAGCAGTGTTCATGTATGATAAATAATTGGAGTTCGTGTATTTGTGGTCAAACATTGACATTGACACTCACCTCTTTTTCCCACCACTTTTAAGAGGTCTGCTTTCACCTTGACAGGAAACTGAAAAGACATGAGTAGCCCTGGTAAACACAATGGGATTTTATCAAGATATCTTTCTAATATTGCCCCACCTGGTTCTGCCACTTTCTTGATAAGTTTGGGATATTTCTGGAACTTGACATAGTGATAGCTCTCGTACTCCAGCAACACCATCTCCAAATCGATATTCTCACAAACCTCAAACTTCTTCACACTGCCATTCATTTCCTGGTCCAAGGCCACTGCTGTCGCCGTAAAGCTATGGGATGGATACAAAACCTGACTAGTGAGGATCCTTTATACTAGTGTGTCGTAAAGCTGCTGTGTGAAAGAAGAGAGTATACTGAAATGACGACTGACCCTTGCCTCATCAGATGTTGGTAGATCAGGATCAGAAGGCTCCTCTTCCTCATTTCAATCCGCAGCTCATCCTAATACATGGCCACATCAAAGAGTGGGATGAAACCTGTCACACGACTAAAAACTAAGGAATTTGACTTCCATTTTTGACTAAGATTTTACTTTTCTCTCTAAAAATGTTTTCTTGTGTAATTTGTTATATGTCATTGGATGGGGAATTAGCTGTAAGATATGCTGACTCACTCTTTGCATTGCTTGTTAGTATTGCATCAGTTTGGTGTGAGTTATAAAAACTGTCGAGTCATGTTGAGACATCTGCTCTGCAGATGTGTGGGCATATCAGCCCACACCCTCTTTCTGTTATCTTCTCTGTACAGCATCATGTTTTTCACATATAAATGGACACACAAACTGTTCGTACAGAGAGAATCGCGGCGAATAGGCTGTGCGTTCACAGCTGTTCGAGCTCTCCCCATTCTGCAGTCTGGTAATAAACTTATTTCCTTGAAATTGGTCTTCCTCTTTCTTAACCTGCTCCTGAAGCTGTTTTACAGACCCAACATTAGCGCACCTTGTGCATTATATATATATATATATATATATATATATATATATATATATATGTATATATATATATATATATATATATATATATATATATATATATGTATATATATATATATATATATATATATATATATATATATATATATAATTATTTTTTTTCTTTTTTCTTTCTTTCTTTCATTCATTCATCTTCCATACCACGCATCCTCGAAAGGGTTGCTGGAGCCTTACCCAGCTGACTTTGGGTGAAAGGCAGACTACACCCTAGACTGGTCGCCAGTTGGCCATGGGACACAGAGACAAACGACCATACGCACTCAATATGGACAACCTGTAAAATATATTTATTATTATATTTATAATTATTTAGGGGGTCTACAGCCCCCTAAATAATTTGCTGTTTTTCCTTCTGGGAAATTTCCTTAATGGAGTTAGACTATGAATTAATAATAAATATTCAGATTAACGACTGTTTATCTGTCAACTCCTTGTATATGGTTGAGAGCCCCTTCACTATCGTTACTATACTTCATCTTCCACACCGCGTATCCTCGAAAGGGTTCCAAGGGTTGCTGGAGCCTTACCCAGCTGACTTCGGGCGAAAGGCAGACTACACCCTACATTGGTCGCCAGTCAGCAGTGGGAGACACAGAGACAAACGACCATACACACTCACAATCATACTGACACCAGCGGGAATCGAGGCCACGCCTGCCCGCACCGGAGTCAGGCAAGTGAACCTCTACACTACGAGCCGGTTATTAAATATATTTATTATTATATCTATAATTATTTAGGGGGTCTTCAGCCCCCTAAATAATTTGCGTTTTTTTCCTTCTGGGAAATTTCCTTGATGGAGTTAGACTAAGAGTTAATAATAAATATTCAGATTAACGATCGTTTATCCGTCAACTCCTTGTACATATATGGTTGAGCGCCCCTTCACTATCGTTACTTAGTCAATTCCACTTGACCGTGTAGGATCCGTTTACATCACAGAAAACTTTTTGCACGGCAACGCGCTCGTAACATAACAAACACATTTAAATGAACTTGGATTACGATGCAGACATACTCAAAAATAAATTTAATCTAACCTTGCAGTAAACTTAATTCTAATTTTGTTTTAAATTTTGATAGCTTTCTTCTCCCGGCTTGGCTTTATTTGCCCGGCCTCCACCCTGACTGCGCAGCAACGCGCTCGTAACATAACATAATTTTTTTTAAATGAACTTGGATTCCGATGCAGACACACTCAAAAATAAATTTAATCTAACTTTACACTAAACTTAATTCTAATTTTGTTTTAAATTTTGATACCTTTTTTCTCCCGGCCGGGTTGGCTCTATTGCCCTGCCTCCATCCTGACTTTCACATGGAACTAAAAGGAACCTATCGAGTGTTGTTTGCTTTTGTATTCCCTTCAAAATATTCCCAAAATGATGCACACACACAAATGTCCTCACAATAGGATAACGCACAACCACTTGCCAACGAGAAGTAGTACATACGCCATTCGCACTGACTAACGGGAAAAAAAAACTGAAAAAATGCAACGCTCCGTCCGCCCAGTGCTCGCAGAGACATTACATGAGGGAGTTGCGACCAGACATTACACGAGGGAGTTGCGACCAGAGACATTACACGAGAGAGTTGCGACCAGTTGCGGGGAGAGAGACAGTGCCCATGATGTTCTTATGAGCAGCCTCTCGCGTCCGCTGTCTGCTCGTATATCAAAATTTGTCTCGTACCTCAAGATAAATATTTGCTCAAAATTTTACTCGTATGCCAAATTGCTCGTATGTCGGGGCACTCGTATGTCGAGGTACCACTATATATTTGTTCAAAAGTTTGTAAAAAAAACTTTCAGTGTGTCGTTAATGTTACAAATGTTTTTAAAAAAGCATGAAAATCTACAGTTTGCTTTAAACAGCTGAAAAGGTCTTCAAAATTTTTGTGGAAGTGTTTATATAGTTCTTGTTTTGTCATTCATCTGCTATCGTGCTTATCCTCACAAGGGTTGCAGGGGTTGCTGGAACCTATCCAGCTAACTCCAGGAATGAGGCAGGGGACACCGTGAATTGGTGGCCAGCCAATCCCAGGACACAAGGAGACGGACAGCCATTCACACTCATACCCAAGAGCAATTTAGAGTGTCGAATCAGCCGAGCATGCATGGTTTTGGGATGCGGGAGCCAACCTGGAGATAACCCACGCAAGCCCGAGAACATGTACGCTCCACACAGGAAGCTTTGGATCTGTGATTAAAGCCTCAACCTCAGAACTGTGAGGCTTTTTTATTGCTTGATGTCTACTACAGTAATACCTTGAGATACGAGCTTAATGCGTTCCGGGACCAAGCTCGTACATCAATTTAGTCGTATCACAAATCAATTTTTTCCATAGAGAATAGCTAATTAAAAATTAGTCCGTTCCCACCCTCTGAAAAACACCAAAAACAGGATATTACAATGGGAAAACAGCCTGTTATTTGTTCTAATTCACCACCTACTCACAAAGTAACAAATACCTATCCAGACATTATGATCTTCAAACTAAATTGTGACATTATTCAATACAGACAGACGGTAGCGCGGAGGAGGGAGAGAGAAAAGGACAGGAGACTTGATGGCAATGCGTCGTAACATATCATAAACTTTGAATTTAACTTAAATTAATTTAGATTACTAGTATACACAAACACACCGAAAATAAGTTTTAATCTTGCGTAATGCCAAATTTAAACCTTCTTGTGTGATAACCAAGGGAAAGACGTTAATGTATTCCTCCGTGGCTTTCGAGTCGGAACTTCCTGGCTTCTCCATGCCTCAGAACCGAGTGATCGTTTTTTTAAATTATCGAACCAGCCACGACTCACTTTGAAGGGTTTCGCTGGAGCCTTTTTCAGATGCTTGCTTTGCTTTCAAGTCCATGTAGATTCTGTTGTTTTTTTTTTGCAGATGATCGACTCGGTCACGCTATCTCCAGTAAAAAATGCAACCTGTACATAATAGTTAGCATTCTTTGCTCCTCTCCACAAGTGCGCTGTGAAACACAGCCAACACGAGTCGACGAGTGGTTAGCACATCGGTATCACAGTTCTGTGGTCGAGGGTTCGATCTCAGGTCGGTCCTCATTGTGTGGAGTTTGCATGTTCTCCCCGGGCTTGCGTGGGTTTTCACAGGGTTTCCTCCCACATTCCAAAAACATGCAGAGTAGGCTAGTTGAACACTCTAAATAGCCCCTAGGTATGATTGTGGGCATGAATGGTTATCTTTCTCCTTGTGAGTGCGATTGGCTGGCCCTGATTCAGGCTGTCCCCCGCCTCTGACCCGGAGTCAGCCGGGATAGGCTCCAGCACCCCCCGCGACCCTAATGAGGATAAAGCTGTTCAGAAAATGAGATGAGATGATTCACTTGTAGCTGTAGTTAGCTGGTATAGGCTCTCGGACCCCCCGCGACTCTTGTGTGGAAAATCGGTTCAGAAAATGGATGGGTGAATAATACTAAACAACAGCGTTTAGTGAATTATGGCAAAAAATGAATAATAACAAAATTGCTCCAGGAAGTCTTGTGCGGTGCTTCCAACTGTAATGACACTTTTTGCCAGTGGAGGTCGACAAACAATTATGAATTCAGACCACTAGATCACAGTAACTAGGCAACCAGTCAAACCCAATAAAACACGGTTACTACTAAATTTAACCGTCGTCAACAAGCGAAAATAGTCTAAGATACAACCATTAAACACACGACAGTGGACACAATATATTCTGGCTCACGAAAAGTATATACGATTTAGCTCCGCGATGCCTTGCTAAAAGTGTTAGCATGAAACTAATATTACTACTGTAATAGTAAAAATATAACGGGCATGAGCAATATAAGTATTCACTTACCGCCTCTCGAGCTTGATGTGCAAGCTTTATAGAATTATAAGAATGGTCCATTAAGGGTGAAATAATCAAATTTACGTCTAGCGTTCTTTCGACGATGGTGTTTGATAGAATCGACAGGCCCGTTTGTCCCTCGGGACTTGCCGTAATAACACCTCATTATTTAAGTTAGTTGGTTGCTTAAATCGCTACCCTGAATGTTAACGATCAATTGACTCATAAATGATACTCCCCAACGTGTTAACACTCGTCATCTGTGATCCCAAAATGTAATTTGCGTCTGAAGTCATTTCTCATGTCAGAGGTTAGGTTATTTGGCGATTGTAGAACAAGTTTACAGACTGTTTATCTCCTATTTGACAAAGTGTACCTAGGTCCAAGGCTCTGTGTTAGAGAAAACATTTCACATCATAGTTTGGGACATCGTAAATGTGTAGGACTCGTTCAAACCGAACTCAACTGCAGCCTTTGTAAAAATGTATGAGACGTCCACCAGTCATTGGTACAGAAAGATGAGCATTCACAGCCAGTCACTCCCAGTTTAACTTAATTGGACGACTATTGTTATGAATTATTTCTATAAATATTAACTTAAAGGTTTGTGTACCAAAGTGATAGCCACTAATTTGATGTGTCTGGGCAGAGGCTTCACAACAATGTGTGAAAAACAGCAGATAACTCTGGGTGTTTGTTGTATAAACAATTTAGCTGTGTTGTGGCAGTTGTGAAGCTTTTTACTAATTTGATCATTCCTGGCCTGTCTAGACATCCTGTTCCTTTAGTTCAGGGGTGTCAAACATACGGCCCGCGGGCCGGAACCGGCCCCCAAGGAGGTTCGATCAGGCCCGTAGGATAATTTGAAAGTGGAAAAAATGCATAAAAGACATGGAATTAATATTTTTAATTCGCTGCAATTCGTGGATTATCCGCTAAGGGGCGCACTCTTTCCATCAGAGTAGAAGACAAGCCGCATCACTGAGACAGACTGAAAACAGCAGCAACTCCATAAATTTTCAGTATGTATTGTATGTGTATGTATGTTTCATGTATGAAGTTTACAGATTTACAGGACAGGCGATCACTCTCCTTAGTTTGTAAGGTGCACACAGGGATTACATTTAGATTTTATATGCGTATGTGTAAGTGGTTTAAAAATTCCTTTCTTTAAAAGTCTCATTTAATCTTAAAGTGCATTACTATATTTTCAGGACCAATTAAAGTTTTGTCCCTTTGTACAATCAGTGGGATCAGTTGCAATGCATATTTGTGAATGATAAAAGTAAATTGCACATTTGTCTAAGGAAATATGAGGTGTTTCATGAAATGTTTTGAAAAAGGATAGTTCATTAAATTTCAATATTTTCCTAATGTTCTTGTGCTTCTTTACACCAAAACAAAGGAAAGACATGATATTTGGGATATTTATAGCAGAGCATGGTATAATTTTAATGGTCCGGCCCACTTGACATCTCCCTAGGCCGTATGTGGCCCACGATGCGAAATGAGTTTGACACCCCTGCTTTAGTTGAATGAAAGGTGTTACAGAGCTGCCAACTTCTCCGGAATTTCAGGAGTTTACCCGGAAATGCAGCGCAAACTCCGGGACTCCGGACAACCTCTCTAAACTCCGGAAATCCCCCCAAAATTGTCACTTTTTTTAAGCAACCATTTCAGAAAAGTACCAAATTTCCCATTTAAATGCCTAGAAATTCACACCATCCATACGGCTTCCACCATCTTGATTCAACTGCACTGTAAACCTGAAGAATTCGGTAACAAGAATGCATTGTGATTCATCCGAGTTACAAATTCTGACAAATATTCATCTTGTGCGACTTCAGCGCATATCGATTTTGCGTGAATCACATTCACTCCGGATAAACTCCGGATATGGGACAAGGGTACTCCTGAAATGGGGTCGACAGAGGTTGGCAGCTCTGGTGTTATATCTTGAGAATTTTGTACCTCAACAAATGTTTAGGTTAACGCCCACTTTGGGTGGAGGCAATGAAGGCTTTAAGAAATGGAGTCACACTGAGAATCTCGTCTTTTCTTGAGCCAATAAAGAGAATGGCCATGGAAGCTTCAATAATGTCTTGCCTATATGTATTTTTGTTTTAACACTTGTTTCACCAGATCTTTCAGAACAAAGAAAAGAACATCCCACACTATCGATGTCAACGGCAGGCAATAAATTAGACTGGCCACATTGAGGTGGGAAAAATGCATATGAGAAAAACAGATTTTAATGGATATTATAAAAAGTTTTAATTGAACGTTGCAGTTTTTGCACACTTCACTGCAATTTAAAAATCACAATCAATACATGGATTGATAAGTGGCAGTTAGTCATTACATTGTATAATAAATAAAAAGCAGAGTTGCTCCCATTAAAGTCAACGCTGACAAAGGATAGGGTTGGCAAACCACAAGTGACTTATGTAACAAGAGATTCAATGTTGCAGGCCACAATTTTAATACATCTTTGGATTTTTTTAGTTCTTCTCAATTTGCATCAGTGTTTATCAACATTTAATGAGTTATTCAGAAGTTATCCAAATAAAAAGGTCACTAACATGACAGATACAGATTTTCATTCATTTTCTGAACCGCTTATCCTCACAAGGGTCGCAGGGCATGCTGGAGCCTATCCCAGCTAACTACGGCCACCAGGCAGGGGACACCCTGAATTGGTGGCCAACCAATCGCAGGGTACATTTAGACAAAAAATCATTCATGCTCACACTCATATCTAGGCGCAATTCAGTGTCCAACCAGCCTACGCTGCATGTTTTTGGGATGTGGGAGGAAACCAGAGTACCTGGACAAAACCCATGCAAGCCCAGGGAGAAAATGCAAATTCCACACACTGAGGATCCACCTGGGTTAGAACCCTCGACCCCAGAACTGTGAGGCCGACACGCTAACGACTAAGCCGCAGGGCCGCATAAAGGTATTTGTTAGAAAAACAACTATCATACACACACTATATTGTCGCAAAAAAAATATGACTGAATTGAGGCTACAGCCTATATGCACAAATTAGACTTGATATGCACGAAACGCCATTACTTAAGACAATGTGGCTTATACGGTCATTTATTTCCAAATAGAGAAAAGATAAACAGATAAAACACTTTAAAAAATTTAATTTGACGTCTATGAATGAAATTCAAGAAAAAAAACTATCTTGCATAAAACGTAAAAAACTCATTTGTGCCTGGCCTTGCTCGCTCAGGGCGTCGCCATCTTACCTATAGACAACCTGGTTGTACTGCTCACTTGACTTCCTTTTTGAATTTGTCTATGTGCACGCAACACCCTATAGGCAGGCGATCCTTTCTCATACATTATCTCATCTCATTTTCTGAACTGCTTTATCCTCATTAGTGACACGTGGGTGCTGGAGCCAATCCCAGCTCTCTCCGGGCCAGAGGCGGGGAACACCCTGAATCGGTGGCCAGCCGATCGCAGGGCACAAGGTGGACAACCATGCACACTCACACTCATACCTTGGGGCGATTTAAAAGGGTCCAATCAGCCTACCATGCATGTTTTTGGAACGTGGGAGGAAACCGGAGTACCCAGAGGAAACCCACGCAGGCCCCGCAGAGAACATGCAAACTCCACACAGGTGGACGTGACCTGGATTCGAACACAGGACCCCAGAGCTGTAAGACCGACACGCTAACCACTCGTGCCACCGGGCCGCCCTTTCTCATACAGCATCTCAGAAATACCACGTGCGATGATTTTTCTTAAGATTTTCCCTTCAAAGTAACATTTGTAATCCCTATTATAACCATGAATATGGAGGTAAATATTGTTAATCAGGGGGTGTCTTATACGAGAGAAATTGTAAAATTCAATGAATTTAAGGCAATTTTAGGGGTGTGGCTTATACGCGGCGGCGGCTAATATGCGAGAAAATACAGTAAGTCATAATAATATGTATTATGAATAAAACTGGCTGGTTTTCTAATGTTTTTTTCCCGAGAAAGGTAGCACAAAAAGACTAACGAGCGTAATGTTTTGTTAATAACAGAAAGGGTAATGTATGCTCAGAAGAACATCACGTTCAGCAAGTATTTGGAAGATTTTTAGCTTCGTTTCTTCATCAGTTCTTAGGACAATTTGTTTTGTTAGCACCAGAAGGCTTCATTGTCTGCTTGGGTAACTTTTAAAGGAATGCTCTTGGAGTGCATGATTGCAAGAAGCCACTTAGTGTTAGATTAATATATATGGCTGTGGGTACAGAAGTATTAGTGTTGATCGGGCTCAGATTTTACTGGGTTCTCAACTCAAACATATTCTTTCAATTGCACATTAAAAATCATCAGGCAACAAATGACTCCATGTCAGACAGCAAAGAAAACACCACAGTAGGAGCTTGTGATGTTAACTTCCCAGTGCAGGTGGTGGTGGTGGGAAAACACTATGCCTTCAAAAAACTCCGGCTTCAGCTAGCATTGTTCCCATTTCCATCAGCATCGCCTTGCCGTAGATTTTGAAAGTGTGAAATAAGGTGACAAAGTCTTGGGTGCAAAACAGAGTGTCAACCAGAACCGTACTGAGTGTGGATGGTATGAATCCTCGCCCGTACTCTACCATCCATGTCCCGGCGGTCCACTGGACACCTGCAGCCTCACCCATTTCATGCATGACAGTGTCACCTGTGGTTTAACGGATAGAAAAAATCAACTGTTATTGTAAAACAAATGAACATTATCATACTATTCTGTAATTAGACTGGCAAACAATTTTTCTATACCGTTGTGATTTTTTTTCTTCAGTGATACTAAATAATTTTTGGCTGTTGATTTGAAATATTCACTCGTTTATCACTATGCTTCAGATTTCATCAGCATTGCTGATATTCTTATATTAGCAATTTAATACAGATTCTTTATACATTTTCACCCAGTAGCAGTTTAACTTCTGTTTTGCATAGTTATATATTTTTCTGAATGAATGGTGTCAACATTAGTTTGCCATATTGGTTTCACATATTAGAGCACTGTGGCAGCGGTGCAGCCCTTGGCTTTGTCCCTTGGGTCTGTAATGAAAAAAAGGAAGGAAGTCTGAGCTTCCCTGCTCAAAATGATGCCCCCTCAGATAAGTGAATGGAAGACAATGGATGGATAACTTTCTCCACACTTTGATTTTGATAAAGGGTGCTCCATTTGCAACAATTACATCATTGCAGACCTTTGGAATTTTAGCTGTTAGTTTGTAATCTGTATACTGTGATCCTTCACCACTTTGCGGCTTCAACATATGCAGCATTGTGTTTTTTATATTAAGTATAAAAAAGTTCATAAAAGTCAAAATTCATGCTGACTCAGTGCTCCATTTCTTCGGGACTGAATTGGGTGGCACTCAGCACTGAAGAAGCGATATTTCACCGTAGAAAAAGAATGACGGCAAAAAATATAAAAGACTGAGAAGGACAACGTCTTGCCATTTCCTGTTTTTTCGGATAACATTTCGAATTGCGACATTACCTGCGGAGAAACACTACGCTGAGCCTATTCCAGCTTTGTTTGGATTTCGAATCATCCTTGAAAATGCCTCCTAAGCGCTAATGAGGGCATTTTACCAAGAAAGAAGAAGCGAACATTCAGAAGATGGCCACAATATCCTTTTCCAAGGACACGGAGTGGTAACCACTATGAATAAAAAAAATGAAACAGCATTATGAGGGAATTACGCCGTAGATACGTGACAAGACATCTGTAGGAGATTTTAAAGAACGGCTCAAGGAGATTTATGACAACTTGGTCAGAGGCATTGGATTTGGCAATCATCTTGACCAGGTGTGGCCAACTCCAGTCCCCGAGAGCTGCTATCTGGTCTGTTTTCCATATCTCCCTCCACCAACACGCCTGAATCAAATAATCGGGATCGGTATCAAGCTTCTGGACAGCTTGCTGATGAATTGATCATTTGATTCAGGTGTGGTGAAGGAGGGAGATATGGAAAACAGACCGGATAGCAGCTCTCGAGTACCGGAGTTGGTCACCGCTGGTCTAGACAGTGTCATGTCCTTGTTCAACAGCATATTTGTTCAAGAAAAGTAACAGTGGTCGCCATGTTCCTTGTGTGCAGAAGCTTATTGGATTCACCTTTAAAAAATAAAAAATAAAAAGCCATAGCCGTTTTTCAAATTAATTAATTTTCTGTGGTTGTTTTTTTCTTTTCTTTTTCTTTTTTCAAATTAATTTATTTTGTGGAGTTGTTAATTTAATTTTTTTTCTTTGTTTTTCAAATTGCCGTATTTACTCGCATATAAGCCACCCGCGCATATAAGATGCACCCTGAAAGTTTCCTTGAAACTTTGAATCTTACAATTTGCACCTCCATTTTCATGGTTTTAATAGGGAGTACAAATGTGATACTCTGAAGGGAAAATTTTAAGAAAAATCATAAGTGGTATTTCTGAGATACTGTGAATCAAAAGCACATTATTAGGGTCAATATCACAAGGAAGTTGTTGGGGTTATTCTGGCATGTTATTAGATGTGTATTAATCATTAATATGTGTAGGAGCTATAATTTTAATTTGGGACCGAGCAAACTCGAGGCAGCTGGCCTCGAGGACATTTAATTGTTTTCAGGACACCATGTTCCAGGAGGACTGTTGATCTGAGTTAGCAATGAAGATCTATCTACAAAGGACTCTTAAATTGCTTTGACTTGGATTCCAGCAGATGGCGATAATCGAATCAACTTTCGAAAATCCTCGCATATTGTTTACAAATACTGTTGCTCTGTTTACCTTATACGCAAATTCTTACGCAGTTGTTTTTGGTTTCCGATCCGCTCAGGTCACCTTGTATGCTTACTTATCTAAATTCTTACGCAGTTGTTTTGGTTTCCGACCTGATATGCAATTGTTGTGGCAGTTGTTTTTTTACCTTAATGGTGTTATTCGGTTAGCTTATGCAATTGTTTGAATCTGATTACCTTAAGTGTTTTGATTATGCGCCGACTAAATGGACAGAGGATGCCGTTTCTTCAGAATATCCCGGTGGCGAGGACGAAGCCAGGGGACTGATTCTCCTTGCAAGTTTCGTAGCTAGAATATGTCAACAATGTCTCTCTGTTTTTATTAAAGTATACCTAGTAATAAACTTATCAGAAGTTAATATGCCTGTCTTTGTAAATGCAAAATATCAAATTATTCAATTTGAAAAAAGAAATAGACGCTCCCCTACTTACGAACGAGTTAGGTTCCGAGCGATTGTTCATAAGTTGAATTTGTTCGTAAGTTGATTCAGTGCTATATTTAGTATTATAATTTATGTTTAAGGCCTATATAAGTATATTGAAGGTTTATATAAGTGTATTTGTATGTTTAAGGCTTGTATAAGTAAGCTGCATTGGTTTGTACTGAAAAAAACATTTAACGAACGATCGTCGAACGATTCAAGTTGTATGCCCGTGCAACGCTCACCATTTTCTCACCCGCATCAAGCTTCTTTATTATTGCCACTTTCGTTTCAAATGAAATGGCTTGCCTCTTCCTTGCACTACCACCCTCACTAGAAGCCTTTCGCTTTTCACCAACCATATTGAATAATGGATGCACGAGATATTTAATGATAAAAATGATCTTTGCGCACTGGAGATGCGTTCACGCACTTACGCACTGCAACGAACTGGGCAGAGGAAGGTGGATGCTAGGTGAGCTCTCACAGCGCCAGGCGTCGGTATTAGCGGCGGGAAGAAGCACTACAACAAGTAGCCGAAAGAAGCCAGGCTCACAGAACAAAGAAAATTGTAAAAACATTAAAGTAAAAAGTATAAATTACAAAGTAAAGCAAAGGGGAATGTATTAAGAAATATTAAAATGTAATTTAAAAAAAGATAGAAGGGCTGTAAAACACGAAAAACATGAGAATATACAGAGCTACTGTCACTGGCTTCCACGTGACGACACCCTCTTGGGGGGAAAAAAAACCCTATGCGCAGACATGTTCATATGTACCGTTGTTCATTACTCGCATGTTCGTAAGTAGGGGAGTGTCTGTATCTATCTTGATGAGAACCTGATGCTTTCCAATTACAGAAATTCAAATTTTCTTACCAGAAGCTTATGTTGTGGCAGCCATACTTCTAATGTCAAAATATCTCAATTTTTTCGATGGTTCATATTACTCCAATAGTTGTCACTTTCGAACAAGAAATAAAACGAAATAAAATCAAGGTGAAATTTTGTTTTATTTCAAAATAAAGGCTACTCGCGTGTGGCGATAAAAAAATGTAGCAGGCAGGGCCCCGACATTGCTAAGATGGCCGTGCCCCGAGCAAGCAGTGACGGGAACGTTTTACGTTTTATGCAAGATACGTTTTTTTTCATGAATTTCATTCATAGACGTCAAAATACATTTTGTTTAGCGTTTTATCTGTTCATCTGTTCTCTGTATTTTGAAATAAATGACCGTATCGGCATTCTCTTGCGTCATGATGTCACGGCGCAAGCGTGGGCGCCATTTTGAAGTGATGTCATCATGTCCCGTCATCGTGTCACGGCGCCGTCAAATTGCGTTTTTTTGCAAGTCGTGTTTTTATGCGCATGTAAGCCGTACCCTCGATTCAGTCATTTTTTTGTCCGACAAAAACGGCCTATATGCTAGTAAATACGGTAATTTATTTGGAATATTTTTCCATCGGAAAACTCGCTTACAACTTTAGCTTCACATGTTTTGCAGAGGAGACCTTTCTCACCCAATTTCACCCCTTGTTCTTCTATTTGCACATACAGTCATACCTCTACTTACAAATGCCTCTAGGTAGGAAATTCAGGTTACAAAACCTTTTGAGGTGCAAATGAGTGCCTCAAGATACGAAAAAAGATCCAAGTTACGAAAACGTCAATACAATTCCTATATCTGTTATTTTATTTTGAAATTTTCACGGATGCACAGCTTCTTGCTTGACAATACCCCTACGCTCTCCTGGGCTCTTATTGGCTGTCTCACAACAAGCCTCCATGTTTCTTTGACCGCCGTTGTGTGCTCAAACTTATGCTTGGAAAAAGCTGTGGCCGAGTGCCATTGACGGACTTGCGGTCGACAACAACTCTTTATGTTTCAAGATTTCCGTATGTTTTTTTTCACCGCCGTTCGTTGTGGGCTTGAGGTTTTGCATGGAAGAAGCAGTGGCCGCCAAGTGCCCTTGACGAACTCACAGTCGAGCCTCAACCTGGACCGCAGATTGCGGTGGCCGAAATTGTGTCGAGGGGACAGGCGATGGGGGTGGTGGTCAGTAAAGCGGACATTGAGGAGTTGGTCGAGGGGCACCAAAACAAACTCTTAACGGAGGAGTTAATACACGAGGATTTCAACGAGAAGGCAGCCGAGGAGGAAGCAGCCACCATTCCAACATCAGAAAAAACGGGGGAGAAATTTTACGAACTTTCCGACTTGTGGAAAAAACATCCTGAAAAAGTGTTCACAAGTCGCGTGATCACCCAATAGATTTGATGACGTTTGTTTCGTGCATTTTACAAACATCATTAAATGTCGTCAAAGACAATTGTCTTCAGATTGATTTTTCTCAAAATGTCCGTCCACAAGCACCGCCCAAGGGGAACTTAAATCCAAACAGGTAAGAAGCAGTGGTGATAATTAAAATGGGTGAAAACTTCAATGCCAAAGAAATCATAAAATGTTGATGAAAAAGATTAAAAGTTCAATGTAATATCATTTTGAATTCTTATTTTTTTATTAATTAGTTGGAACATGCATCTAATAAACATAAAATTAAGAATTCTCTCTGCCTCTATTGCCTAACGTAGCATTCTGACACTTTTGCACATGCGCTTCAACATGAATAGATTTTGCATATTTATTCATTTTAATGGCTTATTAAATAATTTTATAATCATTTCCCCTCTCTTTTGTGTGTCCTCATACCTTGCTTCCAAAATTGGCACACATAGATCAATTTTTCAAGGGTTCAGTCGGTAGTTTTGTGAGGACCGTGGAAAGAATTAGAGAATTTACATATAAAGTACTGCTCTGCTTACAAATTTTTGAATTTACGGAAAAAGTTATGGAATCTATTAATTTCGTAAGTCGAGGTACGGCTGTACTCCGACAGCCATTCCATCTTAAAAGAGCTGCATTGCTTTTTTACTTTGGCTTATTGAGTGGTTTTGCCACGATAAAGGGTTGGCAGTAGCTTCAACGAACTGTTAGCTATATGCTAACCCGCAAAACACAGGCACGTAACTAACGCAGCCAATCAATGTTGTTAACATTTACTCATGTGGAAGTAATAGTAACTCCGTGGAAGTAAACATACGTGACGTGAACTGCATCATATCATTGGCTGGACACAGTGTTCGCCATAGTTTTATCAAAAATTACCGTTTGTTGTCGTTTACTCATGACACAGTGCCACTGTCTGCATTGCGTTGCAAAATGGCACAGAAAAAAAAATAATGTGTATTTTTTACAATTCAGGTTGGATTTTATTTTGTGCGCTGCATATGTTTGCTGTGCTGGGAGAACACGAGAGCCGCGCGCAATTGCGTACACGCGCAGCTTAGGGGGAACATTGCTTCCAGCTATCTCGAAAACTGCTACTTGCTCGTTTTTGAATTACCGTATTCTCTCGCATATTATCCACCTCCGCATTTAAGATGCATCCTTAAAATTGTTGAATTTTACAATTTCTCTCGTATAAGACGCCCCCTAATTCACAATTTCCCCTCCATAATCATGGTTTTAATAGGGAGTATAAATGTGTTACTTTGAAGGGAAAATCTAAAGAAAAATCATCGCACATGGTATTTCTGAGAGACTGCGAATCGAATGCACTGGATTGCACTTTCTGAAAGGGTGTTGCCTGCATGCAGACAAGTTAAAAAAGGAAGTCACGTGAGCAGTACCACCAGGAAGTGTGTCCGTAGCGGTCTAGTTTGTCATCCCTCGGTAAGATGGTGGTGCCCTGAGCGAGCAATGGCAGGTACAAGTTAGTTTTTTCACGTTTGCAAGATACAAGATACAATTTATTTTTTTCTTGAATTTCATTCATAGACATCAAAATAAATTTTGTTTAGCGTTTCATCTGTTTATCTTAAAAATAAATTAATTTTAAAAACGAAGAAAAACAAATTCAACAAACAATTCTAGAAAATAAACTAATTTGAAAAATTAAGAAGGAAAAAAATTCCAACCCACAAAAACAAATTAATTTGAAAAATAAAGAAGGAAAAAAATTCCAACCCACAAAAACAAATTAATTTGAAAAATTAAGAAGGAAAAAAATTCCAGCCCACAAAAACAAATTAATTTGAAAAAAAGTTTTCAAAAAATAATTAATCCAGAAAACAAACCCAAAAATAAATTAATTTGAAAAATGGCCAAGGCTTTTTTCATTCTTAAGGTGAATGCAATAAACTTCCGTACTCGGGCGCCGAAAACCGCAGAAAGAAGCTCTTACTGTTGCCCCGACGGCCCCCCTGAAGATTTTATCAATGATCCAATGCCTCTTGAATCTGACGAAGCAATCTTAGACTAAAGCTCCGATTTTTTTAATTTATTTATTTTTATTTATTTCTTTTTTAAATCAAGCGGAGAGGAACAATTTTCACTGTGAATACAGTACCTAAAGTATTTATTTATAGATTATATTTTTATATTAATACATTAGTCTTTTCATATGCCTATAATTGTAATATTTTAATAAATACAGTTCTTGATAATTGTACTTGTGTACTTGTATTTTTGTACAGGCGCGAAAACATAGTATGGTATGTAGTTAGAATAGGGGTGATCCTACTTCGCGGTTTTTCAATTATCGTGGCCTGGTCTACATTATCCGCGATATTTGAGGGATTAATGTAAATGTTTTTTGTCAACTTGTTATTACAGTATTCGCTGCTCTTTTCAATTGTATTTAGAATTGTTCCTTGAATGCCAAGAAACATGCCTTTAAATAAAAAGTATCAACATTAGTTTAGGAAGTAAATTTTATTCACCCATGTTTACTTATTTAGGGTTGAGGTCAAAGACGCAACGTGAATCATAATTGTATTGTGTCACTCCTTAAAAAACACTATTCAGGGCTCTCTCTAGTAATTAAACTAATCCAATCTTTACTAATAGAATGGTTTTGTAATACTATTAGCAGTAAGACACATGATTAAAATATATTTTGTAAAAATGTTTATGCATACCAGGATAGAAAAGTTCAGTCTTTGTAGTTCCCTCCTTCCACCTTCTGAAGGTACCAGAGACAAGGGTGTCAGAAATATCAGCCCAGAATCGACCTGGACACACAGAGAATTAGAAGGAGTTCAAACTGGTGTTTTACAAGCCATTGAATCTAGAATTCAACAAAAGATCCTCAAGGGTCAAAAGTGCCCATTTTTAGCCTTGTCCATTGAAATTTCATTAACCAATTACAGTAATACCTCGACATACGAGTGCCCTGACATTCGAGCAATTTGAGATACAAGTAAAATTTTGAGCAAATATTTATCTTGAGATACGAGACACATTTTGATATACGAGCATACAACCGACGCAAGAGGCTGCTCATAAGAACATCGTGGGCACTGTCTTTCTGGTCGAAACTCCCTTGTGTAATGTCTACACGAGCACTGGACGTTGCATTTTTTCAGTGTTTTTTTCCCCCGTTAGTCAGTGCGAATGGCGGAGCGATCGCTAATACGAAGAGGAGTATATACTACTTCTCGTTGGCAAGTGGTCGTGCGTTATCCTATTGTGAGGACATTTGTGTGCATCATTTTCGGAATATTTTGAAGGGAAGACAAAAGCAAACAACCCTCGATAGGTTGCATCTGAAAGTCAGGGTGGAGGCGGGGCAAATGGAGCCAACCCCAGAGAAGAAAGGTTAAAAAAAATAAAACAAAATTAGTATTAAATTTAGTGCAAGGTTAGATTAAACTTATTTTCGAGTGTCTGCATCGTAATCCAAGTTCATTTAAATTTGTTCATGTTATGTTACGAGCGCGTTGCCGTGCAAAAAGTCCCCCCCCCCCTCTCTGTCTATCTCTCTCTTTCCTCTCCACGAAATCCGTCTAATTTTAGTACTATTAAACACATGTTAGTACTATTTAACCACTAGTTATGTTACTTTGTTAATAGATGGCGAATTGGAAATAAAAATGTTCCTATTTTGGGTGTTTTTTCAGAGGGTTGAAACGAATTAATTTGTTTTTAGGTCATTTCTATGGGAAACGTTCGTTTGAGTTACGAGAAAATCAACATACGAGCTCAGTCCCAGAACGCATTAAGATTGTATCGGGAGGTACCACTGTAGTTCTAGAGAACGTGATGTAAAACAGATCTTACTCTGTCCTCACCTGAGTGTCCTGATGTGTCTATTCCAGTGCCAAACAGTATGACATATTCTGTGAGGGAGGCGTGAAGAACACACATGGAACCCATAAAGCCTCCAGCATTCAGAAAAACCCATTGCAGGTCTTCATCTGGCAGGATGTGGCCGGGATACCTAATGCAAGGTGGTTTGCATTTGAGAAGAAAGATTTCAATCATGCTACACACCACAAGCGCTTCCTTTCTACTATTTCACTTCGCAATTATGCATGTGTTTATCTGCAAATAGGAACTTCACGCTCTTTTGCAGTCTCCCACTCTCTTTCTCTATCGCACTCTCTCCTATGAAGACAATAAAATTGAGAACGTTTGGTTTAATATTAACATGTGCCGAACTTGTTTACATTATAACTATTAATAAATTATACCTCTGGTGTCGTAACATAATGCAATATTGCGAAAACGCTCTCAGGATGATACCACCGTTGCCCAGGAACGAAAAATAAAAGCTAACCTCAATCATTTTTCGTTTTTTAGACATCTTGTATTGGGGCTTGCCCGTTTGTGCGAACGTAACCAAAACCCTTGACATAAACATACCGTAATAAGTCGTGAAGCGGTTTATGTTAAACAATAACTTGAAATATTATAGCAGCTATTGATCGTGTTACCTCTTCCTAAGCTCAACCACCAGTTTCGAATAGGCCTGCTCGTGGTCCTGGCCTAAGGGTACAAACGAACAATGAGCACGGAAGACAAGGCACGCATGTTGGACATAGTTTTAAGAGAAATGTGTACTTTAGTATGCTTTCCGTTCGCAAAGTTAAAACTCACCTGCGTACTGCTTGGTCAGTTTAGCGATATCGTCGTGGTTGAAAATATAATTCTTGGTAGCCATCCAGTGCCTAAGCAATAGCACGCCGAGGACGGCGATACCCACGAAAACCGCAAGTCGAAAACACGGAGGGAATAAAGCCATCGTTGGACCAAAAAGACGCGCAGTTACAGCAACAGGTTGAGCTCCCACAAGCTATGCAGGGAGACACTAATCGGGGGTTTACTCATCGTCGCCTACTTCCTGGTTCAACAGAGGTGGGACTTGAACATTGAACCCAATCAAACGACGACTGTGCGGACTGTTCTAATTCACTTCGTTTTTTAGGTTTACCATATTTTCTATAATCCCGTAATTTATGCCTATATTTCACTTTTATTTCACTGCTCTGGATATTTTAAATTTAGGTTTAAATAAATTTCGTCTAATTAATCTCATTTAGTTATTTTTCATGAGATTAAGACTGGTGTATTGATAGTGACCAAAATAGTATGTTCCAAGTTTACAGGAAGTATCCCACGAAGCTTTTTGTGCAAGAGTCACTTCCAATACAGCACATTCTTCTAAATTTAAACAACGTTGTTGGCATGACTACCAACGAAGTTGATTTTAGTCCAAAAGGTATGCCTTGTAGCTTCTTGAGTAACCTTGTAATGTGTGTGCTGTTGTATTTGTATTAAATTATAATGAACGAGCCTTGTGGTTGTTAGCGTTGTATCCACAACGCCGTGTGCTCGTTTTCTGTTCTGAGGGATTTGACGTTAAACGGAGACCATAAAGAACACTGAGAGTCTCAGGGTGCGCTCAGGCACATCAGCAGAGGCTTTATTGAAAGAAGCACACTTGATTCGACACCTGACTCCAGTACAGTAATACGTTGAGATACGATCTTAATGCATTCTGGGAGCGAGCTCGTATGTCGATTTTGTTGTATCTCAAATCAACGTTTCCCACAGAAATTAACCAAATACAAATTAATTCGCCCCCCCCCCCAAAAAAAAGAAAAACAGGATATTACATATTGGATATTATTATATTGGGAAAATATTTTTATTGGTTGTAATTCACCATCTACTAACAGTAACAAATAGCTAGTGGTTATGATGTTTAATACTAAAATGAGACATTATTCAGTACAATGTGGAGTTTGCGGATGGGGAGAGAGAGAGAGAGGGAGAGAGAGAGAGAGAGAGAGAGAGAGAGAGAGAGAGAGAGAGTTGACGGATGCGCTCATAACATAACATAAACATTAAATTTAACTTAAAAGAACTCAGATTCCTATACACAAACACTTAAAAAAGTTTTAATTTTACGTTACACTAAATTTAAACCGTCTTGTGCAATAACTGAGGCTAATGTATTCCACCGTGGCTTTTAAGGCGAACTTCCTGCTTCTCCATACGTATTGGCGAGGGTACTCGGACGATTCGCCGAAAGACGTTTGGCCGACGGATGTTTGGCCGAGGGACAGTTCGCCGAACGGACGTTTCGCCAAAACGGGATTCGCACGCTTGCCCCGCCCCCAGATCGTGTGTGTACATGTTTTTCAACCTCGGCCCGTGGGCCACATACGGCCTGTTACAGATAACATTCATTTAGGAATAACAAGGGCATGTACTGCCCCCCGCTGGACATATTTCTAAATACAAGTACGTACTACAACGTGCTGCCATTTTTTTATATTTTTTATTTTATCTTTGCGTTTAAAGTAGTAGCCATTTGGAGATTACGCAGAACAGTACGTTACAGAAGAAATAGAGAAAATGAGTAGTAACAGTAAGTACTACTGTAATGAAATTGTAAATCCAGAAATCCTACTCCATAAAATTTACACCAGCATAGAAAACGTTGAGATTAATCTTTGAATTAAGGTTCTCAGCAAATCATTTTGAATATATATTTCCTAAAATAATGGGAAATTATTTAAAATTAAACTAGAAGTAAAAGTGTGTTCCATGGCATTTTCAGGTGTTGTTCTCCAAGCCGTCTGTCCAAGGCACTTAGAATTTAACATAAGTCTTCTAGTGTTGTTTTTTCCTCAGTGTCAGACATCAATCCCCAGCTTTGATAAATCACATTGTGTGTCCAAATGGCTACTACTTTAAACGCAAGGATAAAATAAAAAATATAAAAAATTGGCAGCACATTGTAGTACGTACTTGTATTTAGAAATATGTCCAGCAGGGGCCAGTACATGCCCTTGTTATTCCTAAATGAATGTTATCTGTAACGGGCCGTATATGGCCCGCGGGCCGAGGTTGAAAAACATGTACACACACGATCCGGGGGCGGGGCGAGCGCGCAAATCCCTGTTTCGGCGAAACGTCCGTTCGGCGAACTGTCCGTCGGCCAGACGTCCGTCGGCCAGACGTCCGTCGGCCAGACGTCCGTCGGCCAGACGTCCGTCGGCCAGACGTCCGTCGGCCAGACGTCCGTCGGCCAGACGTCCGTCGGCCAGACGTCCGTCGGCCAGACGTCCGTCGGCCAGACGTCCGTCGGCCAGACGTCCGTCGGTCAGACGTCCGTCGGCCAGACGTCCGTCGGCGAAACGTCTTTCGGCGAATCGTCCGGTCACGATTGGCGAGCCAGCTCAGTCATGCATACACTACTCATGTTTTTCGATTATTTCGTGCATAACAACGATTATCATTATATGCCTTTTCTTCTCACTACCCTTCATTGCACCGGGTTGCTATGGACCCATTGTGTTTCCCTTAATTCTGCACTGACTAACGCAAAAAACACAGAAAAAATGCAACGCTCCGCCCAGTGCTCGTAGAAATCTTAACACGAGGGAGATGCGGCGAGAAAGATAATAGCCTTAATACTTACTTCCTTTATGAAAAAAAACGAAAACAAAAATGTTAAAGTAATAGAGGCTACCTATGCAATCAATTCCAAATCTGAAATCGCACAAGACTTGTAACTCGGATGATTCACAATGCGCCCGGTGGCGCGAATGGCTAGCGTGTCAACCTCACAGCTCTGGGGTCCTGGGTTCAAATCCAGTTTGGTCCACCAGAGTAGAGTTTGCATGTTCTCCTTGGGCCTGCGTGGGTTTCCTCCGGGTGCTCCGGTTTCCTCCCACATTCCAAAAACATGTATGGTAGGCTGATTGGACACTCTAAATTGCCCGTAGGTATGAGTGTGAGCATGCATGGTTGTCCGTCTCCTTGTGCCCTGCGATCGGCTGGCCACCGATTCAGGGTGTCACCCGCCTCTGGCCTGAAGTCAGCTGGGATAGGCTCCAGCACCCCCCGCGACCCTAATGAGGATAAAGCTGTTTACAGTGCAGTTGAATCAAATGCGGAAGTAAGATGCGGAAGCCGGGGCGATGGTGTGAATTTCGAGGCATTTAAATTTGAAATTTGACACTTTTCCGAAACGGTTGCTTAAAAAAAGTGATACATTTTGGGGGATTTCCGGAGTTTAGGGAGGTTGTCCAGAGGCCCGGAGTTTGCGTTGCTTGTCGGGTGAACTCTGGAAATTCCGGAGAAGTTGGCAGCTCTGCGAACAGAGCTAACAAGAAAGAATTATGAGTCCTAAGATACAAGGTGAAATTTGCAGAACAAAGGAGTACTTTTGTCGAAAACCAAATACAAGGATTAAGTATAAACAAGTAAAATATAAATGTGAATACATACACAATTTCAGCGACACAAACAAGATACATGATCAGTGTGAGTAATGTCAAAAGGGTTATAGACTACATAACATAGTATAATTGAATGGAATGTTGCTTTTTCTGCATGTTTTCCAGGTTGTCAAAATGCTGTAATGTTTTTAATCTTTTTGTTCCGCCATCTATCAAGGAGTATACAGTAATCCCTCGATTATCGCGTCTTCACTTATCACTCATTCCCTACTTCGCAATTTTTTTCCGCTATTAATTATATATATATATATTTTGTAAAAGTTCATAAAAAAATCACGCTGAAACTCGTAAGCAGAAGCCGCTCTTGCTACTAGGACTCAGCAATGAAGGTATTTTAATTTTTTAAAAGTTCATAATAATGTGAAAATCCACGCTGAAACTCATAAGCGGAAGCCACTCTTGCTATTAGGACTCAGCACTGAAGGAAAAAATAATTATTTATTTTTTCTATTATAGCGGTGACCCTACTTTGAGATTTTTCGATTATCGCGGCCATGTCTGGTCTACATTAACCGTGATATTCAAGGGATTACTGTGGGTGTTTACTGTGAGACAGACAATCTGAGTCACCCACTAGTCGTTGATCAAGTCGCCAACAGCATGACCAAGACATTGTCTGAAAATTTACTTCAAGTACCAAAGTGCTGGAGCCAATCCCAGCTGACTTCAGGCACCAGGCGGGGGACACCCTCAAATGGTGGCCAGCAGGGCACGAGGAGACGGACAACCATTCACGCTCACACTCACGAAACGTGGTCCTAGGGCAAAACAAGAATTCGTAGGCCAGACATCATGAATGTGAAGAAATTCATTACTTTTCATTAATTTTACCAATTCCAAGATGGCGCCGTTCACGCGGGAGCCAGTGGAAGTAGCTCTGTACACTCTTATGTTTTTCGTGATTTACAGCCCTTCTATCTTTTTTTAATTGCATTTTAATATTTCTTAATACAGACGCTCCCCTACTTACGAATGAGTTAGGTTCCGAGCGATTGTTCATAAGTTGAATTTGTTCGTAAGTTGCTCAGTGCTATATTTTGTATTATAATTTATGTTTAAGGCCTATATAAGTATATTGAAGGTTTATATAAGTGCATTTGTATGTTTAATGCTTGTATAAGTAACACGCATTGGTTTGTACTGAAAAAAACATTTAATAACATGTAGAGAATACATACATTAGAGAGAGAGAGAGATTTACTAGAAACTGGCCGAAAGAAGCTATCTAATGACGATTGGAGGTTTTTTTTCATCATAAATGATGCGGTAGCACTGTATGGCATCATTCAATTGATTTGCAAACTTTGTGCAACGTTCAATATTTGGGTCCTGCTGCTCGATCTTTCTGTTTACAAATGGTACTGATGGTCGAACGATTCAAGTTGTATTCACGTGCAACGCTCACCACTTTCTCACGCGCATCAAGCTTCGTTATTATTGCCACTCATTTCAAATGAAATGGCTTGCCTCTTCCTTGCACCTCCCTCAATAGAAGCCTTTCGCTTTTCACCAACCATGTTGAATAATGGATGCACGAGATATTTAATGATAAAAATGAAAAAGGTTCTTTGCGCACTGGAGATACGTTCACCCACTTCCGCACTGCAACGAACTGGGCAGAGGAAGGTAGATGCTGGGTGAGCTGAGCTCTCACAGCGCCAGGCGTCGGTATCAGCGGCGGAAAGAAGCACTACTCGGAAAAAGGCGCGCAATACAAATTTGAACTTACGAACATTTTTCGACATAAACGCAATTTGCAGACATGTTCGTATGTACCGTTGTTCGTAACTCGAATGTTCGTAAGTAGGGGAGCGTCTGTACATTCCTTTTTGCTTTACTTTGTACTTTATACTTTTTACTTTAATGTTTTTACAACTTTCCTTGTTCTGTTAGCCTGGCTTCTTTCGGCTACTTCTTTTTTTGGAACCATTCAGCCATGCCTATGCTGTCACACACATGGGACTACCATGCACCTAAAATTTCCCGCTGACGAAAATCAGAAATCTTACCTTTTTTTCTTCGTTTCACGATTGTTTTGTTCAAACAAATTTATTCATTAGAATCCTTCAAATGAAGAGTTCCTCTCTCTCTTTGTCTGTCCTCTTGTTATGATCGCGCCGTGTCGCTGGGTCGTCGCAGCGCGATCGGGGGCATCTGTTACGGTCGCGCCGCGTTGTGCGACGCGACCGTGGATGTAGGTAGACCCAAATGCAGGAAGCAGGAGAGGACGAGGCATTCAGCGTGATACGGAGTCCTTTAATGAATCAACCAAGGCGTGGAAACAAACGTGGCCGCATGCAGCGCGCATACGGACAGAGGCAACAGAATAACGACAGCTAGCGACCGCTAGCAACCGCTAACAACAGTCAATGATAGTCAACGATAGTGAACGATCCGGCGACGTGTGATGACGCGTCGCTACTTAAATACAGGAAACGAAAGCAATCAATGGATTGGCTACAGCCGGTATGCGTCAACGGCAACCCAGGAGGGCCAAAAGGGCCACTCCTGACACCTCTCAAACATCTCTTCGTTGAGAATCCTATCAACGTGCACGCTTCCTTCATCCACTTCCTCTTCCTCCCACAACACATCATCCGATTGGCTTTACGAGATGACGTAAAATCCGTGCGTCGGCTCTACGAGATGACGTAAAATCCGTGCGTCAAAGTGAGTTTGACAATGCTTTTTTCGATCGAAAATTTGTAATTTATTTTAGTTATTGATTATAACACGCACCCCCAACTATTGGAATTAATTATATAGCAAAAATCTGCGTGTTATATTCGAGTAATTACGGTAGCTGTTACAATACGCAGCGAAAGGAGCAACACCTCGGTGCCGCCAGGGATTCGGAGCTGGACAAAAGTGCCAGGAGAAGAGGCAACGCTTCTGACCAACCATTCCATCGTGGGATAAGATGGAAGAGCTGTCGGCGCTTACCAGCAACGGAGTCGAGTTCTGCCCTGCTGCTGTTTTCTTCAGCTCCAGACTACTGAGGAACTGTGCAGATAAGCTTGGAAGAGTGACTGCATATTCTCTACCTCGGTCACAGTCTGCAGAAGTTCCCCATCTTGTGGAAGACTTCCTGTGTGTGGTTCCAGTTTTTGTTTCCATTTTCCAGTTTCCATTTACTTTGATTTGCTTTGAACTTTTTGCTTTTGCTTTGTTGTTGTGCGGCCTTTGCGACTGTACTGTCTAACTTATAACTATGCCTTTTCTTGCTACTGTCACAATGAAATTTCCCGAATACGGGATGAATAAAGTTATCCAATCCAATCCAATAGTGTACAGAGGAAGTTGTCTTATCTTTATTGCACAACAGAACAACAAAAATACTTTAAAAAATGACAATATTTTATATTTTCTTTCCTTTTAAAGTAAGGTAACATATTTACTTTCATAATTACAAGTAAAGTAATTTTCTTATTCGCAGAAGTTTGAAGTTTCAAATATGAAAGAAAAAGATGTGTTAGTTATCGTGATATTATCGATATCAACTGCTATTTATTTATTTTGGTCGTGATAACAATTTTCGCCATATTGCCCAGGCCTACTGCAAGTCTTTTCATTTTTTTGTCTTTATGCTTCCTCAGAGCACCAGCACCTACGTTATAACCCTCTGAGGGACAGTTGGATCCTGGTCTCAGCTCACCGCATTAAAAGACCCTGGGCCGGTCAGGTGGAAAAACCTCAAGAGGAATGTATACCGAGATATGATCCATACAATCCACTATGTCCTGGAAACACACGGGCTTGTGGAAAGGTAACACCCAAGTCCTGGTGGCCCACCACAGTAATATGCATATGACTGTCAGAAAAAAAACTTTCAAATGTATATTTGTTTTGTCTTACTAGACAAATCCAAATTACAAGACAACTTTTGTTTTTGAAAATGACTTTCCTGCCATTCAGCCAGATGCTCCAGATTTTGGTTAGTCCTTTAAAGCCATTACAGTGGTACCTTGAGATACGGGCTTAATTCGTTCCGGGACTGAGCTCGTATGTCGATTTTCTCATAACTCAAACGAACGTTTCCCATTGAAATGAACTAAAAACAAATTAATTCGTTCCAACCCTCTGAAAAAACACCAAAAACAGGATATGTAGGCAGGATATGTAGGCAAAACCACCTCTACATCAACACCAGTAAGACAAAGGAGATGGTCATCGATTTTCGGAGGAATCCTCAACAGACCACTCAGGTGAACATCCAGGGTACAGACATTGAAATCGTGGAGAATTTTAAGTACCTGGGTGTTCACCTCAACAACAGACTAGACTGGTCCACAAACACAGATGCCCTGTACAAAAGGGGCCAGAGCCGCCTCTACCTACTGAGGAGTCTACGGTCCTTTGGAGTGTGCAGGACACTGCTGAGGACTTTCTACGACACTGTGGTGGCCTCTGCAGTGTTTTATGCAGTGCTTTGTTGGGGATGCGGGAGCACGGAGAGGGACAGGAACAGGCTGAATAAGCTGGTCAGGAGGGCCAGCTCTGTTCTGGGCTGTCCTTTGGACTCTGTGGAGGAAGTGGGAGAGCGGAGGATGCTGAGCAGGATGATGTCCATCATGGACAGCACCTCCCACCCCCTGCATGAGTCTGTGGAGTCCCTCCGAAGCTCCTTTAGCAATAGACTGCGGCACCCTCATTGCAGGAAGGAGCGCTTCCGCAGATCCTTCCTCCCATCAGCTGTCAGGCTCTTTAACAAAAAAATGGCTGGGTGTTAAGACCTACCGTATGCATGCATGTACATTTATGTGTATGTATGTATGTATATATGTCCTAAGCAACACGCTTATTTAATTATATATTTATTCATGTATTTATTTCTTGACCTACTTATTACCTATCTATTACCTATCTATTTATGTCTAAAATGCCTTTCCTATTCCTGCATCCTCACCCTCTTGCCACTGGAACAACGAAATTTCCCGAATACGGGATGAATAAAGTTATCCAATCCAATCCAATATTGGATTGGAAAAAATGTTTTATTTGTTCTAATTCGCCATCTATTAACAAATTAACACAACTATTGGTTTAATATTACTAAAATGTGTTTAATAGTACTAAAATTATACGGATTTCGAAGGGGGGAGAGAGAGAGAGACGGACAGAGAGAGTGGAGGAAGAGGGGGGCCTTTTTCCACGGCAATACGCTCGTAACATAACATAAACAAATTTAAATAAACTTGGATTACGATGGAGACACACTCAAAAATAAGTTTAATCGACTAAAATTAATTGTAATTTTTTTTGACATTTTGATACCTTTCTTCTCCCGGGTTGGCTCTTTTTGCCCCGCCTCCACACTGATTTTCAGTCAATATCGAGGGTTGTTTGAGTTTGTACTTCCTTCAAAATATTCCCAAAATGATGCACAAAAATGTCCTCACAATAGGATAACGCACGGGCACTTGCCAACGAGAAGTGGTATATATGCCATTCGCACTGACGAACGGGGAAAAAACACAGAAAAAATTCAACGCTCCGCCCAGTGCTCGCAGAGACATTACAAACGGAGTTGCGACCAGAGACATTACACGAGGGAGTTGCGGGGAGAGGGACAGCGCCCATGACGTTCTTATGAGCAGCATCCGCTGTCTGCTCGTATATCAAAATGTGTCTCGTATCTCAAGATAAATATTTGCCCGAAATTTTACCCGTATCTCGAATTGCTCGTATGTCGGGCCACTTGTATGTCGAGGTACCACTGTATTTCACTTTGGTAAAAATCTATTGGTAATGTCTCTGAATTTTTGGTCAGACAAGATTCTTGAAACTAACACAAGACGATTAAAATAGAAATTCTTATAATCTTTTTAATGTTGTTTTAATGGTGTTTTATTGTACAGTATCATGTGATTTTCCACGAAAAAATATAATTTTGTGCTTAACAGTTTCAGAACAACACCCTTTGTTCCAGTCTAAAGCTGCCAGAGGCGTGTGGTAAGAGAGAAAAAAACTATTTTTGTTTTGGTTTGTTGTTGTTGCAGTAAACCAAAATTAAAGCATCACCCGTTTTCTTTTAAATTCTAAGTATGGCTCTCAATGAATAACATTTGAAAAGTTGAATTTTTAAGGCTCTCTCTGTCAAAAAGGTTCCCGACCCCTGTAGTAGAAGGACCTAAACCTGGGGAAGCAAACTGGGACAAGGGCATGGAGTGCTCTACCAAAACCTTTAATAACTAAGGCAGGCTCTTCAGAAAATAACATGGACTTAGAATTAAATAACAAAACCAAACCTGACATGGAAAGACATGGGGAAACGAGGAACTTGGAACATGGCATATGTACTTCGAGTATTAGTAGACAAATCAGGGTAAAGCAGACGATCCGACAAAGACTGAAAAACACACGGTGTATATAGACAGATGGGTTGATTACAAAATACACACACCTGATCACACGAGGGTTGGGAAACCATGGACACAATAGGCGAAACGCATACGATAATCACACAGACAGCACACACAAGGGGAACGCACACACATCCACCCCAAAACCCCAACTAAACCTAACAGTTCAGAGATTGAGGGTTCAAACCCCAGTGGGTTCCGACTCTAAAAGATGGGGTGGATTACACAATTGAGATGTCTGAGTGTGTTTATCTAGGTGCGATAAGACATCTGGCCTTGTGTGGTGTGAGCGTAGGTGTCATTCCAGCTACCAATCCAGCTTACTTTGATCTATAGTTTCGGTTCACACTTTTTTTCCTTGATTTATTCCATATATTTTCAGTAAAGTAATGTGTTTCCATCCCTGGACTGATGTGACACTCCCCCTCATGAAAAAAGGAGAAATTGTCAATGTGGTTGACAAATGGGCAGAGCTCACGGAAGAACTGGGAGCCACATACCCATGGGTTCAGGTATGGGTTACTCCTACTATTAGCCAATCATCTTACATAATATATAAACAACATACCTGTACTGTGTGGCCCGGCGGTGATTAGCGCTAGAACGGACGTTTGGTAGAATGGACGTTTGGTCGCCGGGTTGTTACGCTGTCAAATTATGACAGAGTTTACTGTTGATATTTTGATATTAGATATTAAGATATCAAACTCTCTCTCTCTCTCTCTCTCTCTCTCTCTCTCTCATGATTATAATTTTGAGAGCTGGTTTCAAGAGTAACAACACGGCGCCCAAACGTCCGGTCGACCAAACGTCCGGGGACCAAACGTCCGAGTACCCTGTGCCATCAGGGAAGGAAAAAAATCCATTGATGAAACACTCTGTCAACCTCTGCCAATTGCTCCCCTTATCAATAATTGCAATGCCCCTCATTAATTGATCATAAACCGTACAAATGCAATGCAGCACATACCGTATTTTCTTGCATAAAAGGTGTATTTGTAACTAAAAAAGATGATGACTGAAGAAAGGGTACGGCTTATATATGCACAAATTAGACTTTACATGCACGAAACTGCAAGGTGACAAAGACAAAACGCCATAATGCAAGACAATGCAGCCGATACGGTCATTTATTTTAAAATTGAGAAAGGATAACCAGATAAAACGCTAAATATTTTTTTTTTTTATGTCTATGAATGAAATTTAAGAAAAAAATAAACCGTATCTTGCATAAAACGTGAAAAAACTCATGATGCCTGCCATTGCTCGCTCAGGGCGCCGCCATCTTACCTTTTACGGGTAGATAAACGTGCTCTGACTGTCCGGATGCGAGTAGCCTTGATACATCTGTTCGTAGTGTTTACCATGTCATCACATCCCAATAGTTGTTAAGGCTGATCAAAGGTCTTGCGGTCGATCATTAAAATATCAGCCTTGTTACCTGCATTTTGTGTATCTCATGCTATTATTGCATCCAGAGACTTGGTGATTAGGGATGGTATGGCAAAACCAGACCCCTACGGACACACTTCCTGGTTGACTGCTCACGTGACTCCTTTTTTTATTTCGTCCACGTGCAGGCAACACTCTTTCGGACCACAGAAAGAAAAGATTCTACAATAATTATGGTCATAGCTCAGAAATACCACGTGATTATTTTTCTTCAGATTTTCCCTTCAAAGTAACACATTTGTACTCCCTATTAAAACCAGGAATATGGAGGTGAAAATTGTGAATCAGGGGGGCTTCTTATATGAGAGAAATGGTGAAATTCAACAATTTGAAGGCAATTTTAAGGGTACGGCTTATGCGCGAAGGCGGTCAATATGCGAGAAAATACGGTATTCACTCACATAGGGCGCACTTAAAAGTCTAAAAAAAAAAATCCCTAAAGTCCACATGGTGCATAATCAGTTGGTGCTCCATTTGTATGCACTAATTTCAAGATTTTGTAGATGTCATGTATGACGCTGACAGCTTGACTGTCTGGATACATTGGTTGCTGACGCGCTATATTTATATAGTGAAAAGGCAGACCTATGAAAGGGTAATGCGCATGCGCATATCATGCTTAATGCATGACAATATTATCAGTTGACGTTGACGTTTTCGTTTGCTATCAATGACCGAGACGATCTGGATTAGAGCTGAAAAGGGTAAAACAAGATCAGTTTTACAATAAACGTACTGAAAATAGTTTTAGAGTATTTTAAAGGTGTCCTCTTTATTTGTTGGAACGAAAACCTGCACCCACTGTGGAGTAGCTTGCCCACTCCTGATCGACTCTCATCAGACAACATGACCTTCCATACTCTAGATTCCAACCCAATTAAGGAATTTTGGGATGTGCTGGAGATGTGTGTTTAGGGTGTAAATAAATCTTGTGACTTTGGAGAAGCATATTGAAGTAATGTCAAGCGGTGGTTTACTTGCTTGACTTCCATGCATATTATTTGTTTTGTTCTCTCTATCCTATCCATTGTAAGTCTGAATTACATATATTTACCTGTACATACATCATAACTATCACAAAACATCCATATTTTAGTACAATGCTTATGTGTGACAGCAAGAGTAATTTAATTGATCTTTTTTCTATTTTTTTCTTTAGATTTTTGAAAATAAAGGAGCTATAATGGGTTGTTCCAATCCACATCCTCACTGTCAGGTAAAAATGCAAACACTCAATATTTATAATATTGGCCAATGTAAATATTTGAGCATAAAAATAATTACATTACCTATATGGTAATATAATATATGGAATATCCAAGAATTCATGTAAAAACGGTCACGTTCAGTCATGTTTCGTGGACAGGCAGTAAATAAGAAATAAGGAAGGACCCAAATGGAGGGAAACAGGGAGACACACTAAGGCAGGAATGTAAAAAAACGCAAACACTAACCATGACAAAAACAAAGTACAGTAAATAGAACAAAACAAAAACACATGCTCAGTTTGACCATGTATGTACTGTCGATTTCAAGACCTAACCCTATAACTAACTAAGAAAGGCTAACGAAATGTCACTCGGTTTCCCTACCTGTGCCACCAGTGACGTGGGGTGAGGTTCATGTCTAGTGAGACAGAGTAAGAGTAACAAATAGGTGAACCTACAGCTTATTAATTATTTGAGGAAAAAATAGAAAATATAATTTAAGTAATGTAATTAAGAAAATAAGTTTAAAGGTGGGCGACCCAGATGGTGAGTGGTTAGCGTGTCAGTGGTTCGTGCATCGGCCTCACACTTCTGGGGCCCTGGGTTTGATCCCAGGTCGGTCCTCTTGTGTGCAGTTTGCATGTTGTCCATGGGATTGTGTGGGTTTTCTCCGGGTACTATGGTTTCCTCCCACATTCCAAAAATATGCATTTTAGGGTAGTTGAACACTCTAAATTGCCGCTACATATGAGTGTGAGCGTGAATGCATTTTCTGTGTCCCCATGCCCTGCCATTGGCTGGCCACCATTTCAGAGTTCCCCTGCCTCGTGCCCAAAGTCAGTTGGGATAGGCTCCAGCACACCTACGACCCTAGTGAGGATAAGAGGTTCAAAAAATGAATGAATTAACTTAAAATGTTATCGTCTTACCTTTACTAATAAATGAAATCCATGTGCCCCTCCTTTTGAATAAAGCACCGATAACTTGCCTGAAAAGTCCTCTTTATCTTTCTTCAGTTCTAAAAGTCTGTCTGTCTCAATGTCTTTGTTGGCTTGCTAATACTATCACTAATTGTATTGCTTGATGCCGAGGAGTGCGCTAAATTAGAACCCCTGGTCTCACTATCCCCACCCTGAAATGAGGCCTCATTCTGCTGTTGTGTGCTCTGCCATGAGACTATATAATATATATGCTGCTTTGGCACACTATGCATTGAGACCATGTTGCTGTCCATCTGCATGTGACTACAGTGACTCCTCGGGTTATGACGTCGATCAGTTTCTGAGACATGGTGTAACTCGAATTTTGGTGAAAATCGAAACATAAAAATAAAATATAAAATACACTTACACTGTATGACAGTGCTTTGTATATACAGAAAGCACCCTCCATTATTATTTTAACATATATAATTCAATATACATCGCACAAATGTATATCATTGAGAGGAAATACCTGATGGCCTAAGCCAGACGTGGGCAAACTACGGCCCGCGGGTCATATACGGCCCGCGGGTCATATACGGCCCGTTAGGCCTTTTAATCCGGCCCGCCGACGTTGTCCAAATCATTATTATTATTTTTTTTTTTTGCGGTCAAAATACAGGAAATCATTGGATGACCTGCATGAGCAATTCTGCCGTCGGTTTTGTGATTTTGGAAAAATTGACAGCTGGTGTCATTTCCTTTCTCACAAAACCCGAAAACGGTTCCACATGAGTTGCAGTTGGAACGGATTGATCTCCAATGTGACAAGTTCAACTCCCTGAAAGTCTCGGAGTTTTAGGCTTCATTAAGTGCAGCCAAATTTCCAAACATCCAGAAGATGGCACAGAGAATTCTGGTGTTATTTGGCTCTACATGTGTGTGAACAGACCTTTAGTCTGATGAAAACCAAGAAAGCACCCCATAAATCCCAGATGAGTGATGAGTATGTTCATACTTTAGTCCTTTTTTCTGTTTATGTTTCATATGTACTGTTAACGGATGCAGTTTTTATATGTACAGACGCTCCCCTACCTACGAACATTCGAGTTACGAACAACGGTACATACGAACATGTCTGCGCATAGGTTTTTGTTTTTGTTTTTTTATTTTTTCCCCCTTTTTTTTCCAAGATGGTGCCGTCATGCGGAAGCCAGTGACAGTAGCTCTGTATATTCTTATGTTTTTCGTGTTTTACAGCCCTTCTATCGTTTTTTAAATTACATTTTAATATTTCTTAATACATTCCTCTTTACTTTACTTTGTACTTTATACATTTTACTTTAATGTTTTTACAACTTTCTTTGTTCTGTGAGCCTGGCTTCTTTCGGCTACTTCTTGTAGTGCTTCTTTCCGCCGCTAATACCGACGCCTGGCGCTGTGAGAGCTCAGCTCACCCATCATCCACCTTCCTCTGCCCAGTTCGTTGCAGTGCGTAAGTGCGTGAACGTATCTCCAGTGCACAAAGAACATTTTTATCATTAAATATTTTGTGTATCCATTATTCAATATGGTTGGTGAAAAGCGAAAGGCTTCTAGTGAGGGTGGTAGTGCAAGGAAGAGGCAAGCCATTTCATTTGAAACAAAAGTGGCAATAATAAAGAAGCTTGATGCGGGTGAGAAAATGGTGAGCGTTGCACGGGCATACAACTTGAATCGTTCGACGATCGTTCGTTAATTTTTTTTTCAGTACAAACCAATGCAGGTTACTTATGCAAGCCTTAAACATACAAATGCACTTATATAAACCTTCAATATACTTATATAGGCCTTAAACATATATTATAATACAAAATATAGCACTGAATCAACTTACGAACAAATTCAACTTATGAACAATTGCTCGGAACCTAACTCTATCTTGTGCTGACCCGGCCCGCCTGTCAAATTTTTAAAGTCAATGTGGCCCCCGGGCCGAAAAGTTTGCCCAACCCTGGCCTAAGCCATATAAACTTTTATATGAGATATACTTTTCAAGGAGCCAATATAACGTGGTCTACCTTTTTTCCAGGGCACTGAACAAGCTCAGCAGTTATGTATGCTGATCTTCATTGAAACACATTTTTCAACATAGTGTGGGCATGTAGTAATCGTGCTTGGACACACGGTGGCAACGATTGACAGCTCAAGTTGAATATGCTGGCCTAAGCCTTTTATACCAGAGGTCTCCAAACTGGTCCTCGAGGTCCGCTGTGGGTGCGGGTTTTTGTTCCAACCGATTCAACACAAACAGTTCAACCAATTAGGTTTCTGCTGAAACAAGAAGCACCTGACTGCTATCCACTGATTGCACTTCTAAGAAACCAGATTGGTGGAAAGGCTTCCTTTTACAGGTTGGAACAAAAACCCGCACCCACTGCGACCCGTTCTGGGAAAAATACAACAATTGCTTCCAAATGTACGACAGAGCCGCCTTTTCTTCCCACATTCCGTGTTGTCTTTTTAGTATGCAGTACCCCTACTTACGAATTCTTCTCCATACAAAACTTTTTGGTTACGAACCCCTTTGATATTCAAATTACTGTTCCAATATAGGGCGGCACGGCAGCTGAGTGGTTAGCACATCGGCCTCACAGTGGGGGACCTGGGTTCAAATCCAGGTCGGTCCACCAGTGTGGAGTTTGCATGTTCTCCCAGGCCTGCGTGGGTTTTCTCCTGGCACTCCAGTTTCCTCCCACATTCCAAAGACATGCATGGTAGTCTGATTGGACACTCCAAATTGCCCCTAGGTATGAGTGTGAGCGTGAATGGTTGTCCGCCTCCTCGTGCCAGCGATTGGCTGGCCACCAATTCAGGGTGTCCCCCGCCTCTAGCCCGAAGTCAGCTGGGATAGGCTACACCAACCCCATGTAACGACCTTAGTGATGATAAAGCGGTTCAGAAAATTAGAAATAGGCAGGTGCATACATTTGGGCTTGTTTTATTGATTTGAATACCTTTAGCACTAATTACTGGAACACAACATTTGTTTGGTAAGCTCATTGACCATTGACCTACATACACAGATGAAGCCAATCATGAGAAATGGTATTTAAGGTGGCCAGTTGCAAGTTGTTCTTCTCTGAAGAGTGCCAACATTGGAGCCTCAAAACAACTGTCACATGACCTGAAAACGAAGATTGTTCAACATCATGGTTTAGGAGAAGGAGAAGGATAAAAAAAAAACTAGCTCAGAGATTTCAGCTGTCAGTTTCCACTGTGAGAAAAATAGTGAGGAAATGGAAGACCACGGGCACAGTTAAGGCTCGGAGTGGCAGAATCTTAGATAAGCAGAGGCGAAGGATGTTGAGAACAGTCAAACTCAACCCACAGACCAACTCCAAAGACCTACAACATGATCTTGCTGCAGATGGTGTCACAGTCACAGCGCACTTTGCACAAAGAGATGCTGTATGGGAGGGTAATGCGGCAGAAGCCTTTTCTGCGCACATGCCACAAACAGTCACTTGAGGTATGCTAAAGCACATTTGGACAAGCCAGCCTCATTTTGGAATAAGGTGGATAGGACTGATGAAACTAAAATTTAGTTATTTGGACATAAAAAGAGGCAGTATGCATTGCGGAACAACACAGAATTCCAAGTGAAACACTTTCTACCCACAGTAAAATTTGGTGGCTGTTCCATCATGTTGTGGGGCTTTGGGGCTAGTGCTGGGACTGGCAATTTTGTTAAAGTTGAAGGTCGCATAGATTCCAGTTAGTATCAGCAGATACTTAGAAACAATGTTCAAGACAACGACCCTAAACACTTCTCAAATTCTACTAAGGCATTCGTACAGGACAACAAGTACAATGTTCTGGAATGGCCATCTCAGTCCCCAGATTTGAATATTATTGAAAATCTGTGGTGTGATTTAAAGCGGGCTGTCGATGCTCGGAAACCATCAAACGTGACTGAACTGGAGATGTTTTGTAAAGAAGAATGGTTAAAAATAGTCATACCTCGAATTACGAATGCCTCTAGGTACGAAATTTTCAGGTTACAATTTTTTTTATTTGCAAATGAGTGACTCGAGATACGAAAAAGATTCAACTTACGAAATCCCCTAAAAAGTAAATGCATTTCCTGATCCGCTATTTTATTTTGAAAAAATTGTCGAGGATGCATTGATTCTCACTTTAGAACATCACTACCCTCTACTGGGCTCTCATATCATCGCTGTCATTCTATCTCATATAATGACAATAAAAGCATTCAATTCTATTCAATTGGCTGTTTCACAACAACCACTATCCATGTTTCAAGATTCTCTCTTACACACCTGTCAACCTTGACTAAATGCTCCTCTTATTAATGATTGCAATTCCCCTTATTAAGCAATTAAAAACTGTACAAATGCAACGCGGCACATATTTTCACACACACGGCACACGTAAAAGTCTAAAATGTACTACAAAGTGGACGGCTTTCGGCCCTGGTGGAACGGGCTCTTGCCGCCATCTGGCGGACAAACACGGGTATTACGTCTCCCATAATAACAGCCGCGGAGGGAACTATTTCACTGGTTTAGGACACATTTTCATATGCTTTTTTTGTTTTAAGAATAAATCATTTCCTTATAATTTTCTCTCATTTTTGTTTCCTCACATCTTTCATACAAAATTGGGACATCTTGACCAATTTTAAAGGGTTTACGGTAATCTGTCAAATATCGCGGCTTCAACTATAGCGGTTTTACTACATCAGTGTTTTTTTCTGGGGGATTTTTTTTTGTACGTTCATAAAAATGTGAAAATCCACACTGAAACTCGCAAGCGGAAGCCACTCCCCTTTCCGCCGCTTGCTACTAGAACTCAGCACTGAAGTAAAATAAATAAATAAATATTTTTTTAAAGTTCATAGAAAAGTCAAAATCCACGCTGAAACTCGCAAGCGGAAGCCACTCCCCCGTCCTCTGTTTGCTACTGGGACTCAGCACTGAAGTAAAAAATAATAATAAGGATGACCCTACTTCGCGGTTTTTCATTTATTGTGGCCATGTCTGGTCTACATTAAATGCGATAATCGAGGGTTTACTGTAGTTGGTAGTTGTGTGAGGACCGTGGAACAAATGAGAGAATTTACATATAAAGTACACCTCCACTTACGAAATTTTCGATTTACCGTATTGACTCGCATAAAAGCCGCTTTTGAAAAATGATGACTGAATCAAGGGTACGGCTTATACGCGCATAAAAACACGACATGTAAAAAAACTGCAAATTGACGGCGCCGCCGCGACACGATGACGTCACTTAAAGATGGCGTCCTTGCGTTGGCGCGTGACGTCATGAGTTCGGACGATACTTTCATTTATTTCAAAATAGAGAAAAGATAAACAGATGAAACGCTAAACAACATTTATTTTGACGTTTATGAATGAAATTCAAGAAAAACAACTTACGTATCTTGGATAAAACGTGAAAAAACTCATTCCCGTCACTGCTCGCTCGGCACGGCCATCTTACTGTAGTTAAACGTGCTCAGACTGGCCAGACGTGAGTACACTTACTATTGCTCGCTCGGGGCGCTGCCATGTTATCATAGGTACATACTCTGACCATAGCGTTTATCATGTCAGCACACCATAATAGTTAAAGCTGATTGAAGGTCTTGCGGTCGATCGTCAAAATATAAACCTTGATACTCCTACACTAATTTGGTGCTCGCCGTCATTCCGGCTGGATTAACAAAAGAACTCCAGCCGCTAGATTGACGTAAACAGCATTCAAAGCTAGACTGCGAACTATATATATATATATATATATATATATATATATATATATATATATATATATATATATATATATATATATATATATATATATAATATGGCTCAATATTGAGCCGCAACAGCTCTCACAACTACGGCAAGCAGCCCCCGACTCTACTATTTTCCCTGTAGAAAAAGTAGTGCGCAGTAACTGCTGGGATATATATAGTTCTTTTGTCAACCAATTGACAGTGGCCTTCATTTAATAGGGTGGATTTACAAAAGAACTCCTGGCGCTAGATGTTGGCGTCAACAGAGTATTCAAAGCTAGACTGCGAACTACCGTATTTTCACGACTATATGGCACATCGTATTTTAAGCCGCAGTATCAGTAATGAGTGCTATTTCTGTATTTGACACACACAAAGGACGCACCGTTTTTAAAGACGCAGTCAGGCATGGCAAAACATACACCAGCTTAAACATACGGACACACGCTAAAAACACGTTTTTAAAAAGGCAACGGTAGCAAAACTGAATTCGGTTGTACTTTATTTAGCCATTTTACAATGTACTCACGTCATCATCACCCACAAATCCATCAAAGTCCTCATTTTCTGTGTCCGAATTGAACAATTGTCCAAATGAGTCATCAAAAACACTGAGTTTTATACGTTCATCCAGGCGGCCACAATCCATTCGCAAATAGTAGCTAGCTAGTAGCTAGCGTAACTATTCCGGCGCTGCCTTCCAGGCTTCGTAAAGCTGTGTTGATGTCGATGTCCAGGCCACAATCCATTCGCAAATAGTAGCTAGCTAGTAGCTAGCGTAACTATTCCGGCGCTGCCTTCCACGCTTCGTAAAGCTGTGTTGATGTCGATGTCCAGGCCACAATCCATTCGCAAATAGTAGCTAGCTAGTAGCTAGCGTAACTATTCCGGCACTGCCTTCCACACTTCGTAAAGCTGTGTTGATGTCAATGTCCAGGCCACAATCCATTGGTTGTGTTGACAAAAGAACTATGTATCCCAGCAGTCACCGCGCAGTGTTTTTTCTACGGGGAAAATAGTAGAGTCGGGGGCTGCTTGCCGTAGTTGTGAGAGCTGTAGGGGATGGTGTACCCTATCGACTGATTTATTTTATTTTATCGTGATAACAATTTTAGTATGGGTCCATATATAAAGCGCACTGGATTATAAGGCGCCCTGTCTATTTTGGAGAAAATTAAAGACTTTTATGTGTGCCTTAAAGTCGTGAAAATACGGTATATATATATATATATATATATATATATATATATATATATATATATATATATATATATATATAATATATGGATAAATATTGAGCCGTTACAGCTCTGGCAACTACGGCAAGCAGCCCCAGACTCTATTTCCGGTGCGTGGTGAATGCTGAGATATATAAAACGGCGTTGCATTTCGGTTGAGCTCGATCTAGCACATTAATTCTATGTTCGTCGTCATTTCCAGTGCAAGTTTCAACTGTGGTCCGAGCTTTCAGGAAGGCAGAAATTAGTGACTCGATTAATGACGACTTTGGTGAGATGCCCACCTGTTCAACGTGAGTTATTATGCTATTGCTGTGTCACGAAAATACTAATACTTTAACCTCGGAGAAAATAAAAAAAACTGTTGTTTATTCATGTTGGGAGTGAATGTAGTTGTCAGAAAGCTGATTTGTAATCTATTAATAAAGTTTGGCTGACCTAGCTGACTGTTTTGTTGACATTCCCTTTAGCGCAGCACCATCTAGTGGATGCATAACGTAACCCCAGCCTCTACTGTAGACCCGTATAATGCGGTGCGGTAGACCAGTGTAATGCGGAGCGGTGCGCCTTTAAATGCAATGCGTCTTGTGTGTGTGTCAAATACAGAAATAGCACTCATTACTGACACTGCGCCTTTAAATACGGTGCGCCATATAGTCGTGAAAATACGGTGCACATTTGTAGTCGTTATTAAAACCATGAATATGGAGGTGAAAATTGGGAATCGGGCGCGGCTTATATGCGAGTAAATACGGTACGAAAAAAGTTCCGGAAACAATTTTGTAAGTAGAGGTACGGCTGTACCTTCAACCAGAATCCAGACACTTTTGGAACCTATAGAAAATGTTTAGAGCACATGTCTCAAACCGATTCCGCCGAGGGCCGCAGTGGGTCCTGGTCTTTGTGCCAACTGATCCAGTGCCGACGTTTTAACCAATCAGGTGTCTTCTAAAATAAGTAGCACCTGACTTTAATTAACTGATTACACTTGCAAAAGGTATCCTCTTGTTGAGTTGGAATGAAAACCTGCACCCACTGCGGCCCTTTGAGGACCGGTTTGACACCCCTGGTTTAGAGGCTCTTATTTCTACAAAAGGAGAGTCTACTAAATATTGATGTAATTTTTCTATTGGGGTGCCCAAATTTATGCACCTCCCTACTTTTGTTTAAGTAATTTCTGTACGTTCTATAAAATTCCTTTCACTTCTCAATTATCACTGTTTGTCTGCTATATGATGTATTTAACTGAAATTGCTGATCCAAACAACCAATGATTTATAGAGGAAAATTTTGAAAATGATCAAGGGTGCCCAAACTTTTTCATACGACTCTATTCGTATGGGGCGTTCGTAACGACGAAACCTATTTCAGGACTGGCGTAAGCAAAAGATTCCCTGTATTAAAATGTTCCAACACTTTTACTTTGCGAATGAAATGTAATTAGCTTAGCTGGTGGGTATAACGCAGTGCTTTTTTCATTTGTTTATTTTATCAAGAACAATGTGTGTAACGTATTCTTTTGCTAGACGTCATTGAACTGCTAAACACAACTGCAGACGGAAAACATCAGACTTAGAAACCAATAAACAAAACAAAACCTGACAGGGGAAACGAGGGGGATTGGACATGGGGAGAGCACGCATGAACATAAGACTATCTAATATAAATGACAGTTTTAAATTACAAGGTTTTCAGCTGGTGGTGTGCCTTGAGATTTTTGCAATGAAAAAGTGTGCCGCAGCTCGAAGATGGTTGCAAAACACTGCCCTAGATACAACCAAATTCCCTCTTTTCTCTGGTTGAAGGCATTGCACTGTCTAAATAAGGGCTGTCCAAACTATTCCACAAAGGCCCATAGTGTACCTGCTCTGACTTCAAAATAGGTCATTGATGCCAAGGTTGTCCTTCTGTAGTCTTTCATGTAAGAAAAGCTTACACTCAATCAAGGCTTTGACATGAAAGTAGCCTAGCTATAGGTGAATTCTCACAGCATAAGAATATTTAAATAAATAGGTACATTTGGAAAGGTTGAATTTTGAAGATGTAAATTGCATGTGTTTGTTAAAATGTTTTCAACATAATATTTATTGGACAGAATATATAAAAGACCACCTCTGGCAGGGAAAAAAGCAATCCTGACAGCCCGGAGATGTGAAAGCGATTAAATCTTATGCACCCGTCTCAATGTAGTGATCAAATAGTATTGACAAACAACTTCCTTAAATGTATTTACAGTGCTCCCTGTACTCATGAAATTAATTAGTTCCAGAAGTGGTTGCGCTCAAACTGCCAGTGGCCACTACCACAATTTGGGCCAGCTTTGCTGCCGGCCTGAAGCGCACCGTTTTCAGGTCAGACTGGCGCAAACCCCATACCCCCCCTTCAAACCAACATCAGCCCCGACCACAACGCCGGCCCCCACGCCACCCCCCGACCCCCCTGTCCGACCCAGTTGGTTACTATCTGGCACAAGCTGGCTCTCGAGTCCGCCCAAAACGCACTAATGTCAGTTCCGCTATCATGAACACAAAGCTTTCTTAATAATTTGCGAGAATTCTGTCTTCTCTTATATTTGGTTGACTAATTTGATTTCTATATCATAGGTGTGGGCCAGCAGCTTCTTCCCAAATGAGCCAGCTGTGTCTGACCACTGCCAAAGAGCATTCTATGAAAAATACAGAGAGCCAATGCTACTGCAGTATGCCAAGCAAGAAGTGGAGAGAAAGGTGACCTGCATAACCAATATGGCCTAAAGGTCATATGATTATAAAATTAATTAATCTCTAAACTAGGAGAGCTAGATATACAGGATTTTTCAAGCATCATCCTGCTATGTAGGTATACAGTATTGATTTGCAGGAAGGGTGCTCTAATATTACTAAGTGACCAATAGAGAGGCCTTGTAATGGAAATTGACTGTAATGTTCTGGAAATTGAAAATCATCACACAGTATACACAAAACAGGCCTGATGGTTTTATACATACAACCTTAATTGAAATAACTGCAGCACTGAGTTCAGCACATTGTGTAGTCCCATTTGATGAGATCATCTAGAGCAGGGCTGTCAAACATATGGCCCGCGGGCCGGAACCGGCCCCCAAGGAGGTTCGATCAGGCCCGCTGGATAATTTGAAGGTGGAAAAAATGCATAAAAGACATGGAATTAATATTTTTAATTCGCTGCAATTCATGGATTATCCGCTAAGTGGCGCACTCTTTCCATCAGAGTAGAAGACAAGCCGCATCACTGAGACAGACTGAAAACAGCAGCAACTCCATAAATTTCCAGTATGTATTGTATGTGTATGTATGTTTCATGTATGAAGTTTACAGATTTACAGGACAGGCGATCACTCTCCTTAGTTTGTAAGGTGCACGCAGGGATTACATTTAGATTTTATATGCGTATGTGTAAGTGGTTTCAAAATTCCTTTCTTTAAAAGTCTCATTTAATCTTAAAGTGCATTACTATATTTTCAGTACCAATTAAAGTTTTGTGCCTTTGTACAATCAGTGGGATCAGTTGCAATGCATATTTGTGAATGATAAAAGTAAATTGCACATTTGTCTAAGGAAATATGAGGTGTTTCATGAAATGTTTTGAAAAAGGATAGTTCATTAAATTTCAATATTTTCCTAATGTTCTTGTGCTTCTTTACACCAAAACAAAGGAAAGACATGATATTTGGGATATTTATAGCAGAGCATGGTATAATTTTAATGGTCCGGCCCACTTGACATCTCCCTAGGCCGTATCTGGCCCACGATGCGAAATGAGTTTGACACCCCTGATCTAGAGGACACTGCACAGATCGCTGCAGAATGCGTATTGCACACGGATTAGCGACTCGATTTTGACATTGTTCGGATTGATGGACTTCTTTAACTAGGAGGCTCCTTGTCATATGTAAAATAATGTCGTCTTTTCATTAGCCAGAGATTTCAGTTGTGGGTAAATGTTGCTTCCATGGAGCAACATTGCCCACGTCTGTCAGTTTTAAATGCTGATATTACGGTTTTGCAAATTGTTTTGCTTTCGACGGCCTTGAAACAGACCTAGCAGGGAACTGTTTTCAGCTCACTATGCGACGTTTTCAGTCTTGAAACAATTTTGAAAGGCCGACAATAAACAGGTTCACACAGGGATCAGTAACAAAGATGAAAGAACAGGGGACAGTTGTGCACAACTGTTACATATGCGGTGTGGGGAAGCGTGGTATGACCCAAATGCAGAGAAGCACGTAGAGACGGGGAGTGAGGGTCCACTAATAACGTGGGAAGGTTGGCAAAAATAACAAAGACTCATGACCAAAGAACAAAACGCAACTTCACGGGGAAGACACAGGGAAAAGAGCAAAACCCAACTTGATGGGGAAGACGTGGAGAAACGAGGAGCACTGGACATAGGGAGAGCACATCTGAACACAAGACGATCCGACCAGTATTGGCAAATATACCGTGTTTAACAGACAGGGAGCATGCAAGAGCTACACCAGGGAAAACGACAGGTGAACTCACTGGGCAATCATAAGGACATGTTACACAGGGGAAAAAACCCTACAAAACCTGACCAAACCAAAACGTAACATAACCTCCCGGCTAAGGGATGGATTCCCGATGTCCCAAAAAACAACAAGAAACTCCATTCTGGGCAGCCCACGAGGAAGCGGAGGTCTGGCTGTTCCAGCGGTCATCCAGGGCTGGTCCACTGGTCATCCAGGCCGTCCCACGAGGAAGCGGCGGTCCTCCGGGCCATCCCACAAGGAAGCAGCGGTCTGGCCGGTCCGGCGGTCATCCGGGCTGTCCCACGAGGAAGCGGCGGTTTGGCCGGTCCGGCAATTGTCTGGGCTGTCCCATGAGGAAGTGGTCGGGCATCTCACCCTGAAGTGGCGATGTCGCAGGTCGCCTCGCTTTGAACGGTCTCCCTAGGAGCGACGGCGACCTTGCAAGTCACCTCGCCCTGAACAGTCTCTGTAGGGGCTGAATCTACAGGGGCTTGGCAAGGCCACGGAGCGGGTGCCGGCGAGTGCGGGGCAGGAACTGGTGTTGTCAGGTGCAGGGCAGGAACTAGCGAGGAACAGGAACCGGCGCTGGTGAGCGAGGAGCAGGAACCGGCGCTGGCGAGCGAGGAGCAGGAACCGGCGCTGGCAAGCGAGGAGCAGAACCCAGCCCTGGCGAGACTGTTTCGAGCAACACGGGGCCAGGAAGTCATGTTCTGGGTCCGAGTCCAGTAGGTTAATTTTATGCGTCTACACATTCAGAAAAGTCCGAATATAACACGGTCGATGGAGGGCGATGGAGGTTGGGCGGCAAGTTCGGGTGTAAACCACAGCGAGGACAGCATAAGCGGGTGGGGAGGCGGAGACCTGGCAGCAGGTGGCTGATGGGCAGGCTGTCGTCGGTTCCAAACTCACTTTTGCCGATGACACCACTGTGGTCGGACTCATCTCAGGAGGGGATGAGTCGGCCTACAGAGATGAGGTCAACAAACTGTCTTCGTGGTGCTCGGGGAACAATATCACACTGAACACCACGAAAACTAAAGAAATAATCCTGGACTTTCGCAAACAGCACAGATCTGGCCCCACTCCTCATTAATGGAATATTTGTAGACAGGGTCCAGTCCTTTAAATTCCTGGGGGTCCACGTCACGGATAAGCTCTCCTGGTCTACAAACACCACGGCAGTAGTGAAGAAGGCCCAGAAACGACTCCATTTCCTCAGGGTACTCAGGAGGAACAACTTGAACACTAAGCTTCTGGTAACCTTCTATAGAGCCACTGTGGAGAGCATCCTAGCATACTGCATCACAGTGTGGTACGCTGGAAGCACAGCAGCAGACAAAAGGCCATGCAGAAAGTGATTAACACTGCCCAGAAGATCGTCGGCTGCTCTCTGCCCTCACTGGAAGACATTGCCAGCCCTCGATACCTCAGCAGAGCCAGGAACATCATCAGGGACCCATCCCACCCTGGTCACAATCTGTTCCAGCTGCTGCCCTCTGGCAGACGCTATAGGTCCCACAAAGTATGGACAAATAGGCTTAAGGACAATTAGGCTTTTGTCGAGTCAAAGATGATGACAAAGCCTATGTCCGATTATTATTATTATTATTACTATTACTAGATTGTTTATATAGCACTTACTTTTTTTGCCTAATGGCCTCTTTTGGTAGCAGATAATATTTAGCTTTACGGGTCTGCCTCCTCCCCCAAGGTCAAAAGCCTGATTGGCCTCAAATTTTCATCTGAGAAGCCTTTAAGCCAGGGATGGCCAAACCGGTCCTCGAGGGCCGCTGTGGGTGCAGGTTTTTGTTCCAACCGATCCAGCACAGACATTTTGACCAATGAGATTTCTGAAGAAAACAAGAAGCACCTGACTGCAATCCACTGATTGCACTTGTAGGACACCCGATTGGTGAAAAGGTGTCATCTTGATGGGTTGGAAGGAAAACCCGCACCCACTGCGGCCCTTTGTGGAATAGTTTGGACACCCCTGCTTTAAGCCTTTGGTCTTGGTGGGCCATCAACAAAATAAGAGTTTTCACTAAAGGGGAGGGGTCTAAACAGCAAGTTGAAAATGACATTTGCCATTTTTTTACAAGTAATTCTGAAGTGCTATAACTTGAATGTACTTTAATTTGTGTTCCTGTACTTGATCATTCTCCCACCCTGAAGGGTTCTATAGGGGTACTATACGAAAATTCTAAAACGCCAACTAGTGGCGACAATTGTTTTTTTCATATCCAGTTCTTAGCAGGTTTGGGTATACAGTAATACCTCAACATATGAGTGCCCCGACATACGAGCAATTTGAGATACGAGTAAAATTTCGAGCAAATATTTACCTTGAAATACGAGACAAAATTTGATATTTGACCATACAGCCAGGTGTGGCCAATGCAAGAGGCTGCTTTTGAGAACAACATGGGCACTGTCTTTCCCGTCGCAACTCCCTCGTGTAATGTCTACGAACACTGGGTGGAGCGTTGCCTTTTTTCTGTGGTTTTTGCCCCCCGTTAGTTGGCGCAGAATGGCGGAGCTTGCTCGCCAATATGAGAGGGGTACTACTCCTCGGGCAAATTGGCAAGTGGTCGTGCGTTATCCTATTGTGAGGACATTTGTGTGCATCATTTTTGGAATATTTTGAAGGGAAGACAAAAGCAAACAACCCTCGCTCGATAGGTTGCAGCTGAAAGTCAGGGTGTAGGCTGGGCAAATAGAGCCAACGTTTAAGAAACGTATAAATTAAATTTATTTTTGAGTGTGTCTGTATCGTAATCCAAATTCATTTAAATGTTTGTTATGTTACGAGCGCGTTGCCGTGCAAAAAGTCTCTCTCTCTCCGTCCCTCTCTCTCTCCTTTCCGCGAAATCTGTCTAATAATTAAACATCATAACCACTAGTTATTTGTTACTCAGTTAATAGATGGCGAATTAGAACAAATAAAAATGTTTTTCCATTCCAATATCCTTTTTTTGTGTGTTTTTTCAGAGGGTTGGAACGAATTAATTTGTTTTTAGTTAATTTCTATGGGAAACGTTGATTTGAGCGTCAGCCTCACAGCTCTGGGGTCCTGGGTTCAAATCCAGGTCACGTCCACCTGTATGGAGTTTGCATGTTCTCCCTGGGCCTGCGTGGGTTTCCTCCGGGTACTCAGGTTTCCTCCCGCATTCCAAAAACATGCATGGTAGGCTGATTGAACAGTCTAAATTGCCCCTAGGTATGGTGTGAATGTGCATGGTTGTCCGTTTCCTTGTGCCCTGCGATTGGCTGGCCACCGATTCAAGGTGTCCCCCGCCTCTGGCCCGGAGTCAGCTGGGATAGGCTCCAGCACCTCCCGCGACCCTAATGAGGATAAAGCGGTTTTCACCAAAGGGGAGGGGTCTAAACAGCAAGTTGAAAATGACATTTGATGATGATTCTGAAGCGCTGTAACTTGGATGTACATTAATTTGTGTTCCAAACTTCCTGTACTTGATCATTGTCCCACCCTGACGGGTTCTAGCGGAAAATGAGATGAGATGAGACGTTGATTTGAGATACGAGTAAATCGACATACGAGCCCAGTCCCGGAACCCATTAAGCTCGTTTCTCAAGGTACCACTGTACTGTGATCCTTCTTCACTTCGCGACTTCGCTACATGGGTTATTTTTTTCAGAAGTATCTAAAAAAAGTTCATAAAAATGTCAATCTATTTTGAAACTCACAACCAGAAGATGGATGAAAAATGACAGAAGTCAGGGCACATTTCTTCTTCGGCGCTTAGAACCAACCATTTCAGCGAATACTACAGAGGAAGAATGGGCGTGCCAAAAACTAGAAATAGCTATGCCAACCAGTGGCAAAAAGTATGTCTACTGTCCTTTTTTTCACTCAGTTTTAGTCTAGGTGACATTTGTCATACCTTGTGTCGACAGGTCAGCGTCAATGGCGTACGGGCAAACATTGCCCGAAAATGGGGTAAAATCCAGCCGAAAACAGCATTTATTGATTAAATACAAATACTGAAGCTTTTTAGACATCAGAACTGGGCCCGGAGTATCATTTCCCCGGTAAAAAGACAGCAATGAACGGCGATACGTCCATTTACGTCCATACGTGAAACGGCAAAAAAATGCACTAAAATGAGGTAAAATCCACTTCCTAGCAGCATTTATTGATTGAATACAAATACTGGAGCTTTTGAGACATTACAACCAGGCCAGGGTGTGATTTTTCCCGGGAAAATACAGCGATGAACGTCAATGGCGAAACGGCAAAAATTAAACTGGGGTAAAATCCACTTACTAGCAGCATTTAGTCATTAAATACAAACTGGAGCTTTTCAGATATATAGAACCGGGCCCACAATTGAAATATTATTTAGGAATATAGCCATATTATACTCACCAAAAATCCTTTTTAACTGTACACAATATCCATCCTCCTTTCTTTCTTCCTTCTTTTCTATCGCCATCGAAGCTAATGGTGGAAGTCGAGCCTGTCCTGTCATATTTCTGGCATAGTCCGTCTTGAAAATTGCTTGTGCAGCTAAGTTAGCGCACTGAAAGTGGCGCACACACCCTTTTCCCGGCTGTAACAGGCTTGCTAGCTTCGGAGTTGACCGCCCTTTCTTAATGATTTCCATTTTTTTCTGGAAAAGTCAGTCTAGAAAATAGCTTTGTGAGCAAACAGAATCCATTTGTTTTTGCTTCTGTCGGCCATTGTGGGTGGAGTTTGCGATCTCGGCTGCCTCGGGTACTGCTTTGGCCAGCCCACTAGCCAATCATAGTTTGTGAAAGCAATGACATGTCCCAGCCAGCAAAATGCTAACGCCTATGAAAAATCATTGTGGGTTTGCCAACTCAAAATCTGATTGGTTAAAAGCAACAGTCTAGTTTAATGCAGCAGAGCCCGCAAGAACTGATTGTGAAGGCTTCGCGGCAGATGTGGACCCCAATTTGTATTATGTTGGTACAAAAAAACTTAACTTGGCCAAAAAAAAATGTAAATAAAGCCTCTAAATCAGACATGTGGAAAGAAAAATGCAGTTCATCTGGCAATTCAATTCAATTCAATTCAAAAATTCAATTCAATTCATTACTTATCTGCATTAGTGCAATGGCCATTGGCATAAAATATATGAGCAGTGACCACTACATTCATAACATCATTTCCTTGACATTTCCTTAATATGTCTGATATAGGTTGTGTGGAGCGAGTTATTTCTGACACTTTTCACTCAAGTATCTATCATTTTGTATGTGTTGTTGCTTTTAGGAACGTGTGGTAGTGACAAACTCTGATTGGCTGGTTGTGGTTCCTTACTGGGCGACGTGGCCCTACCAGTTGCTACTTTTACCACGACGACACGTCCTGAGAATCAATGAGTTGACAAGAGAGGAGAGAGAGAGTAAGTGTCTTTTTTGGGAGATACTACACGATGGTGACATTTCTCCTAAGCTTAACAACAGTGTGTGTCTTTTTATCCAAATTCTTCCCAGTTTTGTGTCTATAATTTGCAGTGACAGTCAATTTTGGTCTTACCCTGCCTCTCCCTACATTCATTCCAGGTCAGCAGTACACACGGTCCGACTTTTATTTTTCCTTATTTTGTCTTCTGATGCTTTTTTTCCAGGTCTGGCTGATATTATGAAGAAACTGCTGACCAAATATGACAATCTATTTAACGTGTCCTTTCCCTACTCCATGGGTTGGCATGGTAAGAAAATTTTAGAGAAATTGTTATGTCACGGTCTTTCATTCTAACTAATTGTAACACTAGATTAGAGGAATTAAAAGGAATAAATAGAGAACATTTAAAATGATTTAAAATGACTTTTCTCTAAACTGTTTTCTAATTTGCAAATTCATTCTGACTTTCTTGCTTCTTTTCTCCTGTGATGTTTATTGCCCGTGTATGCGTGAGATTGTTGGAACTATTCCATGTGCGTAATGTGAAATACCCCAAGCGTAAAACGAGTTCCATAACCCCAATTCGAAAAACCTTGATAGTAACCGTGTTCCACAAGCGTAATGTGAAGGACCAGGCGTCTACTCAGGCGCTACACACTTCACTTGTGCATTCGATTCACTTCATGTTTCCAGTCTGCCATTATTCTCAGCCAATCCGGATCGGGATGCAGGACAATTTCTGACTGAGTGCGTCCTGTCCACTGACATTCTTGACAAATATAACTATTACATCAGGAAAGTCATGAGTCGCTTCCGGGTTAACAAACGTAGACAATTTGAAGAATCAGTATGTCAAATGACCTGCCAATTGAAAATACCATGGCTGTCATGTCATCAAACCCTGTCTGTGTATATAAACCCCTTGTTTTGTGTACGTCAGTGTGGGAGTATTGTTTCCGGTTTCCTGTTCGTTTTGGAAGTTGAGCATCAGCATTTCCCTCTCTTTCGCCTGCTTCCTGCTCATTGGTTCCACTCCGCTTCGCAGCCGAAGGCATTCTGGACAGAATACTCCCACCAATCATGGACCCGGAAGGATCTCCCTGCCTCCACATGGGGGATCGCTCACTGGGCTCCTCCCAGGGAGTCGGCGGGAGGCCATCGGCATCAGCGTAAACACAGACGACTGCGTGGCTGTCACCCACCTGCTGTCAACCCTTCGCTTGCCTGGCCACTTACGTTTTCCTCCTGTTATTCCCCCACAGAGCATTCATTCCAGCTTTCATCGCCTCCACCAATAAACATTTTATTTCTGAATGGGACTCGGACTGGGCTGGATACGAGGATGGCCCAGAGCTAGTTAATCTCCTGGCCTCCGAGTCCGAGTGGGACTTCCTCTATCCCAACCATTCTTTTCGGCAGGCACGGTGGAATCGAGCTCCCGCCAGTCCCCCTGTCATAGACTCTCAGCCATTGACGGCCAAATATTTTTTTTTTCTTTTTCGCCGGAAACGCAGTAGCGTGCTCCTCCACGTGGCATTGAGGAGGCATTCAGGCCGCCGGCCAGACCACGGCGTTCGCCCAGAGGTGGCGGCGTGCGCCGCCGCAGGGGAGGAAGAGGAGCAGGGAGACATTCGACAGCCAAACTCCCAAGCCGGCTCCCCGTTCTCCCGTGCAAGATTCCGGCGACCGCTTTCAAGCGTCGGATCTCGGCAGCCGGTTTCAAGCGTCGGATCTCGGCAGCCGCTTTCAAGCGTCGGATCTCGGCAGCCGCTTTCAAGCGTCGGCTCTCGGCAGCCGCTTTCAAGCGTCGGATCTCGGCAGCCGCTTTCAAGCATCGGATCTCGGCAGCCGCTTTCAAGCGTCGGATCTCGGCAGCCGCTTTCAAGCGTCGGATCTCGGCAGCCGCTTTAGAGAGTCGGATCTCGGCGGCCGCTTTCAAGCGTCTGACGACAACGGCTGCCGTTTTCATGCGTCGGACAACGGCTGCCATTTTCAAGCGTTGGATGACGACGTCTTCTGTTTTCAAGCACCCGATCCCTCTAGCCGTTCTCAAGCATTCGTTCCCACTAACCGCTCCTGTGCCCTCGTCCCGGCGCCCCGCTCCTGCGCGCCCGACGGCTGCAATTTTCAAGGCGGGGGCCCCAACGGCCTCAACTCAGGCGGCGGCGACCCTTCGTGCTTCTCAGTCGAGGCGCCCTGTGACCCTTTGTGCTTCTCGGTCGAGGCGCCCTGCGACTCTTCGAGCTTCTTCGTCCAGTTCAGGAGACTGTGCAGGGGTGAGGCGCCTGGCTGCTTTCAAATGAGACTGCCCAGCGGACCATATCGTGGAGTCAGAGTGTCTTCGTCGACACGAGAATTTGCAGTTTCACACCTCGGAAGATGCGACTCTTCGAGCTTCTTCGTCCAGTTCAGGAGACTGTCCAGGGGTGAGGTGCCTGGCTGCTTCCAAGTGAGACTGCCCAGCGGACCATATTGTGGAGTCAGAGTGTCTTCGTCGACACGAGAATTCGCAGTTTCACACCTCGGCACTATATAGCTATATAACTATATATTGTGGGTGGAGTTTGCGATCTCTGGCTGGATCACTCTGGCTTTGGCCCGCTTACTCTATCACTAGCCAATCATAGTTGGTGAAAGGGATTACGTATCCTTACGCCTGCGAGAAGGCAATGACATATCTCTATGCCTGCTAGAAGGCCTTGGTGTCACCAAATGGAATTCTGATTGGTTAAAGCAACAGTCTTATCGACGCTTGTTTAATGCAGCAGAGCCTGCAGAAATGATTGTGAAGGACTTGAGGTAGATTTCTGACCCTGGCAACAAATAATGGCTGAAATGTGATTGGTTAAACCAGGGGTGTCAAACTCATTTCGCATCGTGGGCCACATACGGCCTAGGGAGATGTCAAGTGGGCCGGACCATTAAAATTATACCATGCTCTGCTATAAATATCCCAAATATCATGTCTTTCCTTTGTTTTGGTGTAAAGAAACACAACAACATTAGGAAAATATTGAAATTTAATGAACTATCCTTTTTCAAAACATTTCATGAAACACCTCATATTTCCTTAGACAAATGTGCAATTTACTTTTATCATTCACAAATATGCATTGCAACTGATCCCACTGATTGTACAAAGGCACAAAACTTTAATTGGTACTGAAAATATAGTAATGCACTTTAAGATTAAATGAGACTTTTAAAGAAAGGAATTTTTAAACCACTTACACATACGCATATAAAATCTAAATGTAATCCCTGCGTGCACCTTACAAACTAAGGAGAGTGATCACCTGTCCTGTAAATCTGTAAACTTCATACATGAAACATACATACACATACAATACATACTGAAAATTTATGGAGTTGCTGCTGTTTTCAGTCTGTGTCAGTGATGCGCTTGTCTTCTACTCTGATGGAAAGAGTGCGCCCCTTAGCGGATAATCCATGAATTGCATCGAATTAAAAATATTAATTCCATGTCTTTTATGCATTTTTTCCACTTTCAAATTATCCTGCGGGCCTGATCGAACCTCCTTGGGGGCCGGTTCCGGCCCGCGGGCCGTATGTTTGACACCCCTGGGTTAAACGCTTCAATATGAAAACACATCTGGAAGCAGTGCAACCAGGGGAAAGCAATGAAAGGAAGCTAACAGACAATTTGGAATTATTTAATAAGTATTCATAGACAAAATATAATTAACATCAGTCTGTGATTCAGATATTTCTTAGGCCAGCAGAGAAGGCCTTGAAGGCCCTGACGGCACATATATATATATATATATATATATATATATATATATATATATATATACATACATGCATACATGCATACATGCATACATGCATACATGCATACATGGATACATGCATACATGCTACATACATATATACATATATCAGTGGCGGGCGGTGCATTTTCTGGTAGCGCCTTCAACGTATCAATCCAACCCTCAAAAACTATTTTATTGCTATAAATCCTCTACTGCAGCTACAGCTGCGACACATAAAAAATAATCAATAAATTAATGCACAAAAATGGGGTAAAATCCACTTCCTAGCAGCATTTCATGATTAAATACAAATACTGGAGCTTTTCAGACATTAAAACCAGGCCAGGGGGTGATTTTCCCGGGAAAAGACAGCGATGAACGTCAATGGCGTACGGGCAAACATTGCCCGAAAATGGGGTAAAATCCAGCCGAAAACAGCATTTATTGATTAAATAAAAATACTGGCGCTTTTTAGACATCAGAACCGGGCCCGGAGTATCATTTCCCCGGTAAAAAGACAGCGATGAACGTCGATACGTCCATACGTGAAATGACAAAAAATGCACTAAAATACTAAAAAATGGTAAAATCCACTTCCTAGCATCATTTATTGATTGAATACAAATACTGGAGCTTTTGAGACATTACAACCAGGCCAGGGGGGTGATTTTTCCCGGGAAAAGACAGCGATGGACGTCAATGGTGAAACGGCAAAAATTAAACTGGGGTAAAATCCACTTCCAAGCAGCATTTTGTGATTAAATACAAACACTGGAGCTTTTCAGATATCAGAACTTGGCCCACAATTGAAATATTATTTAGGAATATAGCCATATTTGTAATTTTACTCACCAAAAATCCTTTTTACACAATATCCATTCTCCTTTCTTTCTTCCTTCTTTCCTATCGCCATCGAAGCTAATGATGAAAGTTGAGCCTGTCCTGTCATATTTCCGGCATAGTCCGTTTGAAAATGGCATTAAATCAACACAACAATATACTATTTGCTTGTGGAGCTAAGTTAGCGTGCTGAAAGTACCCCACCCACCATTTTCCCGGCTGTAACAGGCTTGCTAGCTTCGGAGTTGACCGCCCTTTCTTAATGATTTCCATTTTTTTCTGGAAAAGTCCGTCTAGAAAATAGCTTTGTGAGCAAACAGAATCCATTTGTTTTTGCTTTTGTCGGCCATTGTGGGTGGAGTTTGCGATCTCGGCTGCCTCGGGTACTGCTTTGGCCAGCCCACTAGCCAATCATAGTTTGTGAAAGCAATGACATGTCCCAGCCAGCAAAATGCTAACGCCTATGAAAAATCATTGTGGGTTTGCCAACTCAAAATCTGATTGGTTAAAAGCAACAGTCTAGTTTAATGCAGCAGAGCCCGCAAGAACTGATTGTGAAGGCTTTGCGGCAGATCTGATCTGGCAACAAATAATGGCTGAAATGTGATTGGTTAAATGCTTCAATAAGAAAACACACATCTGGAAGCAGTGCAACCAGGGGGAAAAGCAATGAAAGGAAGCTAACAGACCATTTGGAATAATAAGTACGTATTGATCAGTGGCGGGCCGTCAGGGCCTTCAAGGCCTTCTCTGCTGGCCTAAGAAATATCTGAATCATATTATATTTTGTCCATCAATACGTACTTATTCAGATCTGCCTCAAAGCCTGCACAATCAGTTCTTGCGGGCTCTGCTGCATTAAACTAGTCTGTTGCTTTTAACCAATCAGATTTTGAGTTGGCAACCCCACAATGATTTTTCATAGGCGTTAGCATTTTGCTGGCTGGGACATGTCATTGCTTTCACAAACTATGATTGGCTAGTAGGCGGGCCAAAGCAGTACCGAGGCAGCCGAGATCGCAAACTCCACCCACTATGGCCAACAGAAGCAAAAACAAATAGATTCTGTTTGCTCACAAAGCTATTTTCCAGACGGAGACCAGGAAAAAAATGGACATAATTAAGAAAGGGCGGTCAACTCCGAAGCTAGCAAGCCTGTTACAGCCGGGAAAATGGTGTGTGGGGCACTTTCAGCGCGCTAACTTAGCTCCACAAGCAAATAGTAAATTGTTGTTTTGATTTAAAGCCATTTTCAAAACGGACTATGCCAGAAATATGACAGGACAAGCTCGACTTTCATCATTAGCTTCGATGGCGATAGGAAAGAAGGAAGAAAGAAAGGAGGATGGATATTGTGTAAAAAGGATTTTGGGTGAGTAAAATATGGCTATATTCCTAAATAATATTTCAATTGTGGGCCAAGTTCTGATATCTGAAAAGCTCCAGTGTTTGTATTTAAGCTCCAGTGTTTGTATTTAATCACAAAATGCTGCTAGGAAGTGGCAGAAGTTTAATTTTTGGCGTTTCACCATTGACGTCCATCGCTGTCTTTTCCCGGGAAAAATCACCCCCCTGGCCTGGTTTAATGTCTCAAAAGCTCCAGTATTTGTATTCAATCAATAAATGATGCTAGGAAGTGGATTTTACCTAATTTTAGTGCATTTTTTTGTCATTTCACGTATGGACGTATCAATGTTCATCGCTGTCTTTTTACCGGGGAAATTATACTCCGGGCTCGGTTCTGATGTCTAAAAAGCTCCAGTATTTTTATTTAATCAATAAATGCTAGTTTTGGCTGGATTTTATCCCATTTTCGGGCAATGTTTGCCCGTACGCCATTGACGTTCATTGCTGTCTTTTCCCGGGAAAATCACCCCCTGGCCTGGTTTTAATGTCTGAAAAGCTCCAGTATTTGTATTTAATCATGAAATGCTGCTAGGAAGTGGATTTTACCCCATTTTTGTGCATTAATTTATTGATTATTTTTTATATGTCGCAGCTATAGCTGCAGTAGAGGTTTTTTAGCCATAAAATAGTTTTTGAGGGTTGGATTGATACACTGGTATTGATGGACAAAATATAATATGATTCAGATATTTCTTAGGCCAGCAGAGAAGGCCTTGAAGGCCCTGACGGCCCGCCACTGACATATATATATATATATATATATATAAATATAAATATATATATATATATATATAAATATAAATATATATATATATATAAATATATATATATATATATATATATATATATATATATATATATATATATATATATATATATACATGTCTAACTTATAACTATGCCTTTTCTTGCAACTGTCACAATGAAATTTCCCGAATACGGGATGAATAAAGTTATCCAATCCAATATATATGTATGTACCGTATTTTCACGACTATATGGCGCATCGTATTTTTAGCCGCAGCGTCAGTAACGAGTGCTATTTCTGTATTTTAAACACACAAAGGATGCACCGTTTTTTTTAGACACATATATGTTATATATTATGTATGAATATCTAACCGCAATAGCGCTGGCTAACGGAAGCAGCCCCAGACTCTTTTTCCGGTTTCCGGTGCGCAGTGACTGCTGGGATATATAGTTCTTGCACGCTACACCCACACGCTAAAAACACGTTTTTAAAAAGGCAACGGAAGCAAAACTGAGTTCGGTTGTACTTTATTTAGCCATTTTACAACTTACTCACGTCATCATCACCCACAAATCCCTCAAAGTCCTCATTTTCTGTGTCTAAATTGAACAATTGTCCAAATTAGTCATCGAAAACGCTGAGTTTTATACGTTCGTCCAGGCGGCCACAATCCATTCGCCAATAGTAGCTAGCTGGTAGCTAGCGTAACTTTTCCAACGGTGCTTCCCATGCTTTGTCAAGCTGTATTGATGTCGATGTATACAGGTGTTGGGTTTAAACACCAGACATTTGTATCACCAATCTGAAAAAAGTAGGAACACAAAGAATTGAGGTTATTTTATTTAAAAATGAGAGGGTCTCGGACCGTTCGCGTCTCAGCCCGTCGACACACTCTGAAGAAAATCTCCCCTCGCCAAGTCTCTTATTGTGTTTCGGGAGTGTCCAAGTTACAGGAAGTTTCAAGCTGATCAAAGGAGAGAGAGATCTCTCCCAGTTACAAAAGGTTCTTTGATCATGACCATATGCCCCTTCAAGATAACATCTTTATAGTCTCCTTCCCGATATCCTGCAACCCTCACACAATAGTTCAGACAGGCGTCGGCCCCCCTGGGTAGTTCCTCTTTGTTGAATAAGGTGAAACTTCCCAGAGCTCAAGACACTCTCATTCTATTAACTAACATTTCGACAGTCATACCAGAATCAGGATAACTTATATAAAATAATTCCAACATAACCCTCCTGTTTATCCGGATTCTGCTATAAAATATCATCACCCATGACCTCTTCTTTTCAGATTTTCACATTACAGGATCACAAAAATAACAGAAAACGTTACACTCAAAAGTTAATGCCAGAGTCTTTAGCATCTGGGAACATGTCAGGCAATCCCATGAACTGCATTTCCTCCTCATCCCCAGATGCGTCGTCGTCATCCCGTGGTTCGCCTCCAGATGTCAATAAGGCATACATTTCGGATTTGACTGGTTCTATGGCATTTGTTATTAATCTTTCACATAACGTACGAATACAGGGAATGCAACAACATCCACAAGTTGTGAGAATGGCAGCATAAACAGCGATTGACATTAAAACTGATACAACCAACTGTTTGTATCTGCCAAACATGCTACCAAATTCGCCCCACATTGAGGTGTCGATTCCAGAATGTTCTTTCATCTTGCTGTTGAGGGATCGAAGCCCCTCCAGGGCCTTGGTTAAACTCCCGTCAGCTGCTGTGTTGTTAGGGATGAACGTGCAGCATTGGTCGCCAAAGATGGAGCACACGCCACCTTTCTCTGCCAGGAGCATGTCAACAGCAATTCTGTTCTGGAAGGCCATCAAGGAGGTCGCCGACAACTGTTCATGGATGGCTGCAAACCCTTCTTCCGTCCTGTTTTGGAGTCGTGTAATTTGGTCAGCGAGCTTATACTCATCTGGTACACCGCGGGGAACCCCGATGTTGATGTAGATTGGGTCCCCGTCGCCCCATCCAAGAGCAGACCGCTTGGCTCTGCCTTTCCAGTGATGAGGCAGGACGTTTCCTGCACTTGTTTTCCAACTCGAGTCTCTGTGGGCGGGGCGTTCAGATACGCCCAGGCTGTCACTGACAGTCCAGTCACTGTGATGTGGGTGACAACAGCTATCACTGTGCTTCTGTATAGAGGTGCAAAGTCTATGGGAGGTCAGGGTTAAGTGAGGGGTGCTCGTGGCTGGTGAGTAGACGTCAGATGAGTTTCTTCACGGACAAGGGTTTTGACACCGTCCGACTTACAGTCCCACTCAGAGTCACCTGTCTCGAATACCTTGACCTGAATCGACTTTGACTTTTCAGCGATCTTTGCTGCTGTGGAGGTTGGTGAGTTGGGCCACGAATGGGTCTTCCCATCGTGGAGAGAACCAGGACTTCATTTTTATGACTCGGATCAGGATCCAGTCACCTGGCTACACCACCTCCTGCAAGATAGACAAAAAGATCACGGCAGCTTACATGTTCTTTGGATAAGTTTCTCTCCTTCCTTAGTCTCTCGCCATGGGTCATCTCCCCATAAAGGAAGTTGGAATGGTCTTCCAATAACTATCTCAAAAGTGTTAATCTCGAGCTAGTTCTACCAGTTGTTTTGCCATGTTTTGCACTTTGCTGTTTGAAAAATGAGCTCCATTGTCACTCCAGATGATTTTGGAGATCCCATGTTCTTTACAGATCAATAAAATAACAAATTAAACAGTTCCTACAAAAATTTTAAAATAGGTATTTATACCTGTTCACCATATCTCCCCCCTGTTGAGACATTTATGGCTCAATTATGGAATACATTTTTGGTAGGCACGGTAGGCCTTTAGTACAGTTCGTCTGCACTGTTCTTGAGATCGGCTCAGTTCTGTTGTTGTGTATGCTGCTGTGTTCTGTCATTGTCTTTAACACGTGCTTAACATTCATCATTATGTTTGTGAAAATTTAAATACCTTATTAGTCAAAATTAAACATGCTAGCTGATATTCTATTTTGAACACTGCTTCCTTGTTAAGATCAAAACCCATATTTGTTTTTTCCTCTTTCCTACAATTACACAAATTAACTAATCATACTAAGAATAGGAAAAATACAAAAAGCAAACCAGGCTGCTTTCTCCTCAGGAAAACAGCTTTCCCGTTCTCTGTAACAGTTTAGATTCACATCAATTAATATTCAGAAACAAAATGCACACATTTATAATTCTAAATAGAATTGAACCCAGTAAAATGTAACCACCCCTTGTTTGTCAGGGTCAATATTTCTAGCATAATTGTATCCTTTAGAGCAATTAAAGCCCATTACTTTTAAAATGCATACTAATCAAGTCCCAATTCATCTAATAATGTGTATTGCGTTGCATATTAACCTCAGTGTTTTTTAATTCAAAATATCCCAAACTAGTAGTCTTATTATCAAATGTAACATTCCATTGTCTTCGGAGTTTGCCAATCATCTCCTATAAAACTTTCTTAATCAATATTTTTCAATAGTCAGGCATAAAATTAAATTCTAGTTACATTTCTATCCATTGTAGTTTATCTTTTCTCTCTAATTGTTTACTTTAACTATATGTAAGAAGATCTAGTCACAATTGTTTACTTTAACTATCTGTAAGAAGGTGTAGTCTCAATTGAAACGCTTTTTATATGGAGACAATAAAACCAATATAAAAAGTTCCTCATGGCTTACAGCATTGCTCCCCGAGCAATAATCTTTCCAATCAATATTGGAGTGCTTGCCATTTTGTCTGATTACGTCAAAAAGTTTATCTTACCTGTCTCCTCATACGTTTCAACTGAGAGAACCTTCTTACAGTGCACAAGGTGGATCTTGCACGGACTCTCTTATCCTGGGGTGCTCATGTGTGCTCTCCATTTTTCCTGTTAAGAAACACCATCTCCCTTCGCCAACCCAAAATTAATGCGTTTCTTTAAAGTTTTTTTCTTTTATGCAGACATATGATTAGCCTCATCCTCCAGTTCCAATCGTGTAGTTAATAATGGCGTTTGGTACATTCCACTAAATTGGATTTCCATTTTTTTTTTTTTTCGGAACGAAATATGGAAACTTTTGTCAATTCAGTCAATTATTCTGTTAACACAATTTGGATGCCATTATCACAATAAATCAATAGTACTTTGGAATTTGGTATCAAACACTGTCTTTTCAGTGCTCCTAAATTTTGCATAGCAGATTTGTTTCTCCACTTCAAATTTCACGTTTGGAGTACTGCTGCTTTTACCATTAAAATTTCATTTGACTAAACAATTTTCCGTAATTTTCATCAAAAATTTCTAAATCATTTTCCACCTTGATATCTGATTGATTATATCTTGATGGTCGGCCAATTAGAAACACAAAAAGACAAACAAACAACCATTCATGCTTACACTCATTTTCAAAAATCAGTGGTCTGCAATTTTTTTCATCACTGGTGAAGAGCGTCATCCCCAGTCTGGGGCTTCTTGGCAGCTAACCACCTTTTTGCTGTGCTATCAGCCTAATCATTCTCAAAAGAAATAGGTTAACGTTGTTTGGTTGACATCAACTGTTTGATGCTAATGCAATTAATATTCTAATAGTCATTAATATGAACCACGCCAAAGCATATTCCACCTGTTCCGGGCAAAACAAGGAATGTCTTTCTGTGCACCGAAAAACATTTCATGCCTCTTCCGTCCTAGGGAAATCATGCCTATTCTAAATCAATTATTTTATCTAAACCAGCCAGGTATTATTTACTTAATAATTTGGATGAATGCCATTTCTGCATTGTTTTCATGTTTGATATCATTAATAATTTGGATGATTCTTAAAACTTAAGTCTAAATCGCAAATCACTCTCATATTTCTAAAACCAATAGTTAAAGCTCTGGCTGAATTCCTATCCGCTCTAAGAAGGCGGTTTTATTTAAAATAAGAGCCATTTTCTGTGCTCACTATTACCTCAATTAAAATTTAGGGAAAATAACCTTTCACTAGGCATTTCCTAATATACATTTTAGTGTTTAATAAAAGACCCATAATTTTTCACTAATATATCATAACACTATCAACTATCTCTCTCTTTCTCTACATCTCTCTATCTCTCTCTCTCTCTCTCTACATTTCTCTATCTTTCTCTAAAACTGTCAACTTTCTCTGTCTACATTTCTCTTTACCTACATCTCTCTCTTTCTCTCTCTTTACATTCCTCTGTCTCTTTCTGTCCCTACATCTCTGTCTCTTTCTCTTTGTTCTATCTATCCCCCTTCCCCCCCCTATATATATATATATATATATATATATATATATATATATATATATATATATATACATGTCTAACTTATAACTATGCCTTTTCTTGCAACTGTCACAATGAAATTTCCCGAATACGGGATGAATAAAGTTATCCAATCCAATATATATGTATGTACCGTATTTTCACGACTATATGGCGCATCGTATTTTTAGCCGCAGCGTCAGTAATGAGTGCTATTTCTGTATTTTAAACACACAAAGGATGCACCGTTTTTTTTAGACACATATATGTTATATATTATGTATGAATATCTAACCGCAATAGCGCTGGCTAACGGAAGCAGCCCCAGACTCTTTTTCCGGTTTCCGGTGCGCAGTGACTGCTGGGATATATAGTTCTTGCACGCTACACCCACACGCTAAAAACACGTTTTTAAAAAGGCAACGGAAGCAAAACTGAGTTCGGTTGTACTTTATTTAGCCATTTTACAACTTACTCACGTCATCATCACCCACAAATCCCTCAAAGTCCTCATTTTCTGTGTCTAAATTGAACAATTGTCCAAATTAGTCATCGAAAACGCTGAGTTTTATACGTTCGTCCAGGCGGCCACAATCCATTCGCCAATAGTAGCTAGCTGGTAGCTAGCGTAACTTTTCCAACGGTGCTTCCCATGCTTTGTCAAGCTGTATTGATGTCGATGTATACAGGTGTTGGGTTTAAACACCAGACATTTGTATCACCAATCTGAAAAAAGTAGGAACACAAAGAATTGAGGTTATTTTATTTAAAAATGAGAGGGTCTCGGACCGTTCGCGTCTCAGCCCGTCGACACACTCTGAAGAAAATCTCCCCTCGCCAAGTCTCTTATTGTGTTTCGGGAGTGTCCAAGTTACAGGAAGTTTCAAGCTGATCAAAGGAGAGAGAGATCTCTCCCAGTTACAAAAGGTTCTTTGATCATGACCATATGCCCCTTCAAGATAACATCTTTATAGTCTCCTTCCCGATATCCTGCAACCCTCACACAATAGTTCAGACAGGCGTCGGCCCCCCTGGGTAGTTCCTCTTTGTTGAATAAGGTGAAACTTCCCAGAGCTCAAGACACTCTCATTCTATTAACTAACATTTCGACAGTCATACCAGAATCAGGATAACTTATATAAAATAATTCCAACATAACCCTCCTGTTTATCCGGATTCTGCTATAAAATATCATCACCCATGACCTCTTCTTTTCAGATTTTCACATTACAGGATCACAAAAATAACAGAAAACGTTACACTCAAAAGTTAATGCCAGAGTCTTTAGCATCTGGGAACATGTCAGGCAATCCCATGAACTGCATTTCCTCCTCATCCCCAGATGCGTCGTCGTCATCCCGTGGTTCGCCTCCAGATGTCAATAAGGCATACATTTCGGATTTGACTGGTTCTATGGCATTTGTTATTAATCTTTCACATAACGTACGAATACAGGGAATGCAACAACATCCACAAGTTGTGAGAATGGCAGCATAAACAGCGATTGACATTAAAACTGATACAACCAACTGTTTGTATCTGCCAAACATGCTACCAAATTCGCCCCACATTGAGGTGTCGATTCCAGAATGTTCTTTCATCTTGCTGTTGAGGGATCGAAGCCCCTCCAGGGCCTTGGTTAAACTCCCGTCAGCTGCTGTGTTGTTAGGGATGAACGTGCAGCATTGGTCGCCAAAGATGGAGCACACGCCACCTTTCTCTGCCAGGAGCATGTCAACAGCAATTCTGTTCTGGAAGGCCATCAAGGAGGTCGCCGACAACTGTTCATGGATGGCTGCAAACCCTTCTTCCGTCCTGTTTTGGAGTCGTGTAATTTGGTCAGCGAGCTTATACTCATCTGGTACACCGCGGGGAACCCCGATGTTGATGTAGATTGGGTCCCCGTCGCCCCATCCAAGAGCAGACCGCTTGGCTCTGCCTTTCCAGTGATGAGGCAGGACGTTTCCTGCACTTGTTTTCCAACTCGAGTCTCTGTGGGCGGGGCGTTCAGATACGCCCAGGCTGTCACTGACAGTCCAGTCACTGTGATGTGGGTGACAACAGCTATCACTGTGCTTCTGTATAGAGGTGCAAAGTCTATGGGAGGTCAGGGTTAAGTGAGGGGTGCTCGTGGCTGGTGAGTAGACGTCAGATGAGTTTCTTCACGGACAAGGGTTTTGACACCGTCCGACTTACAGTCCCACTCAGAGTCACCTGTCTCGAATACCTTGACCTGAATCGACTTTGACTTTTCAGCGATCTTTGCTGCTGTGGAGGTTGGTGAGTTGGGCCACGAATGGGTCTTCCCATCGTGGAGAGAACCAGGACTTCATTTTTATGACTCGGATCAGGATCCAGTCACCTGGCTACACCACCTCCTGCAAGATAGACAAAAAGATCACGGCAGCTTACATGTTCTTTGGATAAGTTTCTCTCCTTCCTTAGTCTCTCGCCATGGGTCATCTCCCCATAAAGGAAGTTGGAATGGTCTTCCAATAACTATCTCAAAAGTGTTAATCTCGAGCTAGTTCTACCAGTTGTTTTGCCATGTTTTGCACTTTGCTGTTTGAAAAATGAGCTCCATTGTCACTCCAGATGATTTTGGAGATCCCATGTTCTTTACAGATCAATAAAATAACAAATTAAACAGTTCCTACAAAAATTTTAAAATAGGTATTTATACCTGTTCACCATATCTCCCCCCTGTTGAGACATTTATGGCTCAATTATGGAATACATTTTTGGTAGGCACGGTAGGCCTTTAGTACAGTTCGTCTGCACTGTTCTTGAGATCGGCTCAGTTCTGTTGTTGTGTATGCTGCTGTGTTCTGTCATTGTCTTTAACACGTGCTTAACATTCATCATTATGTTTGTGAAAATTTAAATACCTTATTAGTCAAAATTAAACATGCTAGCTGATATTCTATTTTGAACACTGCTTCCTTGTTAAGATCAAAACCCATATTTGTTTTTTCCTCTTTCCTACAATTACACAAATTAACTAATCATACTAAGAATAGGAAAAATACAAAAAGCAAACCAGGCTGCTTTCTCCTCAGGAAAACAGCTTTCCCGTTCTCTGTAACAGTTTAGATTCACATCAATTAATATTCAGAAACAAAATGCACACATTTATAATTCTAAATAGAATTGAACCCAGTAAAATGTAACCACCCCTTGTTTGTCAGGGTCAATATTTCTAGCATAATTGTATCCTTTAGAGCAATTAAAGCCCATTACTTTTAAAATGCATACTAATCAAGTCCCAATTCATCTAATAATGTGTATTGCGTTGCATATTAACCTCAGTGTTTTTTAATTCAAAATATCCCAAACTAGTAGTCTTATTATCAAATGTAACATTCCATTGTCTTCGGAGTTTGCCAATCATCTCCTATAAAACTTTCTTAATCAATATTTTTCAATAGTCAGGCATAAAATTAAATTCTAGTTACATTTCTATCCATTGTAGTTTATCTTTTCTCTCTAATTGTTTACTTTAACTATATGTAAGAAGATCTAGTCACAATTGTTTACTTTAACTATCTGTAAGAAGGTGTAGTCTCAATTGAAACGCTTTTTATATGGAGACAATAAAACCAATATAAAAAGTTCCTCATGGCTTACAGCATTGCTCCCCGAGCAATAATCTTTCCAATCAATATTGGAGTGCTTGCCATTTTGTCTGATTACGTCAAAAAGTTTATCTTACCTGTCTCCTCATACGTTTCAACTGAGAGAACCTTCTTACAGTGCACAAGGTGGATCTTGCACGGACTCTCTTATCCTGGGGTGCTCATGTGTGCTCTCCATTTTTCCTGTTAAGAAACACCATCTCCCTTCGCCAACCCAAAATTAATGCGTTTCTTTAAAGTTTTTTTCTTTTATGCAGACATATGATTAGCCTCATCCTCCAGTTCCAATCGTGTAGTTAATAATGGCGTTTGGTACATTCCACTAAATTGGATTTCCATTTTTTTTTTTTTTCGGAACGAAATATGGAAACTTTTGTCAATTCAGTCAATTATTCTGTTAACACAATTTGGATGCCATTATCACAATAAATCAATAGTACTTTGGAATTTGGTATCAAACACTGTCTTTTCAGTGCTCCTAAATTTTGCATAGCAGATTTGTTTCTCCACTTCAAATTTCACGTTTGGAGTACTGCTGCTTTTACCATTAAAATTTCATTTGACTAAACAATTTTCCGTAATTTTCATCAAAAATTGATTTCAAATTTCTAAATCATTTTCCACCTTGATATCTGATTGATTATATCTTGATGGTCGGCCAATTAGAAACACAAAAAGACAAACAAACAACCATTCATGCTTACACTCATTTTCAAAAATCAGTGGTCTGCAATTTTTTTCATCACTGGTGAAGAGCGTCATCCCCAGTCTGGGGCTTCTTGGCAGCTAACCACCTTTTTGCTGTGCTATCAGCCTAATCATTCTCAAAAGAAATAGGTTAACGTTGTTTGGTTGACATCAACTGTTTGATGCTAATGCAATTAATATTCTAATAGTCATTAATATGAACCACGCCAAAGCATATTCCACCTGTTCCGGGCAAAACAAGGAATGTCTTTCTGTGCACCGAAAAACATTTCATGCCTCTTCCGTCCTAGGGAAATCATGCCTATTCTAAATCAATTATTTTATCTAAACCAGCCAGGTATTATTTACTTAATAATTTGGATGAATGCCATTTCTGCATTGTTTTCATGTTTGATATCATTAATAATTTGGATGATTCTTAAAACTTAAGTCTAAATCGCAAATCACTCTCATATTTCTAAAACCAATAGTTAAAGCTCTGGCTGAATTCCTATCCGCTCTAAGAAGGCGGTTTTATTTAAAATAAGAGCCATTTTCTGTGCTCACTATTACCTCAATTAAAATTTAGGGAAAATAACCTTTCACTAGGCATTTCCTAATATACATTTTAGTGTTTAATAAAAGACCCATAATTTTTCACTAATATATCATAACACTATCAACTATCTCTCTCTTTCTCTACATCTCTCTATCTCTCTCTCTCTCTCTCTACATTTCTCTATCTTTCTCTAAAACTGTCAACTTTCTCTGTCTACATTTCTCTTTACCTACATCTCTCTCTTTCTCTCTCTTTACATTCCTCTGTCTCTTTCTGTCCCTACATCTCTGTCTCTTTCTCTTTGTTCTATCTATCCCCCTTCCCCCCCCTCGTCGTGCTCCCTGCTTACATGTGGAGCCTCCTACGAGGAGCGGGCTAAACAGGGCCACTGTTTTTGAACAGGCCTAATATATATATATATATATCTTCTTATCTTATTTATCCGCCTAAGTATATTTCTTAGTCGTTTCTAGTCTTATATTGCGCTACAATCGAGATTTATGAACGCGTTACAGCGTAATTATATCTTATTTATCTATTCATATGAAGATTACTTGCATGCGTTTATAGTTTTATTCTATTTTTTTTCTTCTTTATATCAAGCTCTTTCAGTATCTTGGCACTGTATAACAATATCTTTCTCACTTTTACACACTTTCATTCCTTTTAGTTCGCTTCTTTATTTCTCTTTAACCAGGACTCTATCCTTTTTTTCGCTTTTCATTCAATACACCCAGAACTCCACTATCCGTCACAGATTTTACGCTTCTTATTCAATACACCCTGGATTTCGCTTTCCTTTACAGAATTTAATTAGTATTTTTCAACTAAGGGTGTCTGCCCGCCTGCGAAAGTTTGTTGTTTGAATTTTTTTTTACCTCTGTACGCCTGTGGAAGTTTGTTGTTTGAATTTTTTACCTGATAGGGCCTAGGATTGTCAGGGTTTTCATTTCACGGATTTGAGTTCATTCTCATTCATTCATTACTCTATTTTACTTCGTTCTCATTCATTCCTTTTTTCTCATTCATTCCTTTTTTAAATAAAATTTACTCACGATTCTCTGCGTCCTTGGTATCCCTTCAACCTTTGGACCCCAGCCCGTAAGGAAGAAACAGTCCTGGAAAAGGATCTTTATGCTGTGGCCACAGACTTTTCTGGATCTTGCTCACCCGCTGGGATCCTTAGGTATCTTGGGATCCGGCTCGAAGGACCAATTAAATGTTGGGTTTAAACACCAGACATTTGTATCACCAATCTGAAAAAAGTAGGAACACAAAGAATTGAGGTTATTTTATTTAAAAATGAGAGGGTCTCGGACCGTTCGCGTCTCAGCCCGTCGACACACTCTGAAGAAAATCTCCCCTCGCCAAGTCTCTTATTGTGTTTCGGGAGTGTCCAAGTTACAGGAAGTTTCAAGCTGATCAAAGAGAGAGATCTCTCCCAGTTACAAAAGGTTCTTTGATCATGACCATATGCCCCTTCAAGATAACATCTTTATAGTCTCCTTCCCGATATCCTGCAACCCTCACACAATAGTTCAGACAGGCGTCGGCCCCCCTGGGTAGTTCCTCTTTGTTGAATAAGGTGAAACTTCCCAGAGCTCAAGACACTCATTCTATTAACTAACATTTCGACAGTCATACCAGAATCAGGATAACTTATATAAAATAATTCCAACAACAGGCCACAATCCATTCGCAAATAGAAGCTAGCTGGTAGCTAGCGTAACTTTTCCAACAGTGCTTTCCATGCTTTGTCCAGCTGTATTGATGTCAATGTATTCAGGCCACAATCCATTGGGTTTATTGACAAAAGAACTACTACATATCCCAGCAGTCACTGCGCAGTACTTTGTCTACAGGAAAATAGTAGAGTTGGTGTACCCTATCAACTGATTCATTTTATTTTATCGTGATAACAATTTTAGTATTGGTCCATATATAAAACGCACTGGATTATTAGGCGCCCTGTCTATTTGGGAGAAAATTTAATACTTTTGTGTGCGCTTTATAGTCGTGAAAATACGGTATATATATGTATATGTGTGTATGTATATATATGTATGTATATATATATATATATATGTATATATATATATGTGTGTATATATACACGTATATATATATATATATGTATGTATGTATATCGAACCATAGCAAGAGGCTCGCATCTCTCCCCAAAAAATACCCCTTCATATAATACATATTGTTTTTCCCATGATGATTGATGTATATTCCTAACTATTTATCCGGGTACTCCAGTTCCTAACTAGTGAGTCAGTCTTAGCTTAGTGGGAAAAAAACACAATATCATGAGTTGAACAAATCTTGCAACATTGATCTTGTGGATGTTTTTGTTTTGCTCAGGTGCCCCGACTGGCCCCTACCTAAAAGAAGACAACTCCCACTGGCAGCTACATGCCCATTACTACCCTCCTCTGCTACGCTCGGCCACAATTAAGAAGTTCATGGTCGGCTATGAGATGCTTGCTCAGGAGCAGAGAGACCTCACTCCTGAACAGGTGCTTTACAATAACAGTACATTTGCACGTTGTCAACATCTTCACCTACTTGTTTGCACTTTATCCATCTACATTGGAGATATTTAGACTGGATTGAGAGGCCTTTACAGGTTTACAATTAGGAATACACAAGAATTAATTCCTTGAAGTTATTTCAGAATCTCTCTCTCTTTTTTTTATTTAGGCTGCAGAGAAGTTACGTAATCTACCAGAAGAGCACTATACAAGCAGAAATGTGGAAGAAAAATGAGGATAAACGGAAAAATGTCTGATCAACATAACCCGTAACAAACTATGTTATTATCCCATGAGAACACACATTTATAATCTTTTTTTAATTATATTTTTCTGGCAAGTTGCAAGCTATACCTTTGACATAATTATGGAATTTCATTTAAATTAGGTAATGTACACTCGTACATCTACTTACAAAATTAGTGGGTTCCAAAACTTATTTCGTAACAGGATTTTTTAAAAATAGAGCATTATTTTATATGTAAATACTCTAATTTGTTCCACGGTCCTCAAAGAAACTACCACCAAACCCTTTAAAAATTATCAGTTTTCCATTGTGTATGAGAAATAACGAGTACAGGAAATACATTGATGTTTTGGGGATTTCATAATTTGGATTGGATTGGATAACTTTTCATCCCGTATTCGGGAAATGTTGTTGTCACAGTACCAAGAGGGTGAGGATGCAGGAATAGGAAAGGCATTTTAGACATAAATAGATAGGTAAAAGTAAGTTAATAAATAAATACATGAATAAATATATAAATAAATGAGCATGTTGCTTAGCACATATATACATACATACACATAAATATACATGCATGCATACGGTAGGTCTCAACACTCAGCCATTTTTTTGTTAAAGAGCCTGACAGCTGATGGGAGGAAGGATCTGCGGAAGCGCTCCTTCCTGCAATGAGGGTGCCGCAGTCTATTGCTAAAGGAGCTTTGGAGGGACTCCACAGACTCATGCAGGGGGTGGGAGGTGCTGTCCATGATGGACATCATCCTGGTCAGCATTCTCTGCTCTCCCACTTCCTCCACAGAGTCCAGAGGACAGCCCAGAACAGAGCTGGCCCTCCTAACCAGCTTATTCAGCCTGTTCTTGTTCTTGTTTTTGTATATTGGAGCACCTCATGTCATTTTCTGAACCGCTTTATCCTTACTAGGGCCGCGAGGGGTGCTGGAGCCTATGAGTTCAGGCCTGAGGCGGGGGACACCCTGAATTGGTGGCCAGCCAATCACAGGGCACAAGGAGACAAACAACCATTCACGCTCACACTCATACCTAGGGGCAATTTAGAGTGTCCAATCAGCCTACCATGCATGTCTTTAAAATGTGGGAGGAAACTGGAATACTCGGAGAAATCCCACACAAGCCCGGGGACAACATGCAAACTCCACACAGGTGGACCGACCTGGATTTGAACCCAGGTCCCCCACTGTGAGGCTGATGTGCTAACCCTTCAGCCGCCGGGCCGCCCTATATTGGAACAGTAATTTGAATATCAAAGGGGTTCGTAACCTGAAAGTTTCGTATGGAGAAGCATTTGTAAGCAGAGGTATAATTGTATATTAAAATATTTAGTTTTTCTTCATGTTTTTTGAATGAATGTGACACCAAAATTGTAAGATCATTATGAATAAACATTTTTGGCTGATTCCAGCTCCTACTCTTCGATAGTTATACCAGTTTTTATTTACTGTTGATTAGCTGTGATCGGCTCCGGCTGCCCCACTACCTTAAAGTGCATGTGCAGTGCAATGTAAGTTACTTATTTTTTGTTTATTATCTTTTCTGCACATAAATTATCAGAGACTCACAAAATGACAGAACATTTGACCATGTGTTGCCTCATATTTGATTCGTATCACCTTTCCTACGTCATGATTCAATCCTGATTAATTCTGATACTACACTTTAACACGATTATTGCGATTTTTGTATGTGACTTGGGAAAATCTAACCAAAATGTACATGAATATACAGTCATTTATTATCTGAACCACTTATCCTCACAACAGTCACAGGGGCTGCTGGAGCATATCCCGGCTGACTTCGGGCCGAAGGCGGGGGACACCTTGAATCGGCGGCCAGCCGATCGCAGGGCACGAGGAGACAGAGAACCATTCACAGTCTCACTCATAACTTTAGAGAAATTTAGAGTGTCCAATTAGTCTACCAGGCATGTTTTTGCAATGTGGAAGGAAACCTGAGTACCCGGAGAAAACCCACGCAGGCCCGGGGAGAACATGCAAACTCCACACAGGAGGAACGACCTGGATTCGAACCCAGGACCCCAGAACTGTGAGGCCGATGCGCGAACCACTCAGTCGCCGGGCCGGCCTAAATATACATTGTTGGAGGAAGAGTGCTCTTTCTTCCTCCGCGGTTTCGGTTAATTTGGGGAAGTGACAGTGTTGGTTATCCGAATGCTGGCTGGAGACAATGAACAGTCACTTTTATTTACAGAATATATCTGGCACAAGTGATTTACGGACAAGTGGCTGAGTCAATCACGAACTGCAAGCAGGCTAGAGATTTACAATCACCTTCATAAAAATTGAATTTAGTGGCCAAACAAGGTGCACCGACCGATTGGGCGCATCGACTGTTTTAGAGAAAATTTTAGACTTGTAAGTGCACCCTATAGGTGTGAAAAACGGTAGCATTTTTGGTGCAATTCACACAAAAAAAGCGCCTTTAGCACAGTTCACACAGAAAAGTGACTCTCTTTACAAACTCAACAATTTCAACAAACATACACAAAAATATGACTTCCGTGAATAACAATAACAATCTTATCTCACCAGGACGATAATCTCAGATCTTTCTCCACAGACTCTTCTAAAATGTTTCTATAAATTATGCAGAATTTAAAATCTGTTAAACTAGCTGAAGTGCTGGATTGCTGCCACCAGAGCAGTAAAAAATCACCACCAGCAGAGATACACGCCAACTTCGTCACGGAAGGGGGAGAAAAGAGATAGCTTTTTTAATTGCATTTTAGTATTTCTTAATGCTTTCCCATATACTTTGCTTTGTACTTTGTGCTTTTTGCTTTGTTGTTTTTGTGACCTTTGCGACTCGACTCTACCCGTCGCGTGGCTTGGTTTCTTTGTGCTACTCCTAAACGTCTTTGGAGCCGTTCAGCCTTGCCTCCACTGTCATGCACGCTGGAACAGCTGTGACCAGAGGACAATAGTGCCGGGAGAAGAGGCGGCGCTCCAGACGGAGCATTGCATCATTGTTATGGGAGCGTGAGATCTCTCCACCATCTGATGGGGGAGAGTTTGATCGGGTGATAGGACTGCTTAGGAGGATATATACGTTAATACATACATATACAGTGGGGCAAATAAGTATTTAGTCAAGCACCAATTGTACAAGTTCTACTTGAAAAGATTAGAGGCCTGTAATTGTCAACATGGGTAAACTTCAACCATGAGAGACAGAATGTGGGGGGAAAAAAATCACATTGTTTGATTTTTAAAGATTTTTTTTCCAAATTAGAGTGGAAAATAAGTGTTTGGCATCTGTTTTAACTCATTATCGGTATAAAAGACATCTGTCCACAACCTCAGTCTCTCACACTCCAAACTCCACTATGGCCAAGACCAAAGAGCTGTCGAAGGACACCAGAGACAAAATTGTAGACCTGCACCAGGCTGGGAAGACTGAATCTGTAATAAGTGTAACGCTTGGTGTAAAGAAATCAACTGTGGGAGCAATTATTAGAAAATGGAAGACATACAAGACCACTGATCTTCCTCGATCTGGGGCTCATGCAAGATCTCACCCCCGTGGCATCAAAATGATAACAAGAACGGTGAGCAAAAATCCCAGAACCACATGGGGGGACCTAGTGAATGACCTAAAGAGAGCTGGGACCACAGTAACAAAGGCTACTATCAGTAACACAATGCGCCAGGGACTCAAATCCTGCACTGCCATACGTGTCCCCCTGCTGAATACAGTACACATCCAGGCCCGTCTGCGGTTCGCTAGAGAGCATTTGGATGATACAGAACAGGACTGGGAGAATGTGTTATGGTCAGATGAAACCAAAATAGATCTTTTTGGTAGAAACACAGGTTCTCGTGTTTGGAGGAGAAATAATACTGAATTGCATCCGAACACCATACCCACTGTGAGGCATGGGGGTGGAAACATCATGCTTTGGGGCTGTTTTCTGCAAAGGGACCAGGACGACTGATCTGTGTAAAGGAAAGAATGAATGGGGCTATGTATCGAGAGATTTTGAATGCAAATCTCTTTCCATCAGAAAGGACATTGAAGATGAGACGTGCCTGGGTCTTTCAGCATGACAATGATCCCAAACACACAGCCAGGTCAAGAAAGGAGTGGCTTCGTAAGAAGCATTTCACGGCCCTGGAGTGGCCTAGCCTGTCAGGAGCGGCCTGTTTGTCCCTCCTGACGTGCCGTCAGAGAGCAGCTGCTGTCAATCTGCTGATTGCTTCCTGTTTTGGTATTTAAAGAGCAATGAGTCATAGTACCATTGCCGGATCGTTACTTCTGTTCATGCATGCGCGCAGCATGCTGCCGTTTTGCTTTCCAAGGCATTGTTGATTTGCAGATCCCTGTTGATTTATTAAAGGATGTCGCTTGAAACCAACTGCCTAGATTCAACTCCTGTTTCCCGCGGCTGGGTCCAATATATTCCCGATCGCGCCGCGGCGACGTGGCGCGATCATAACAGAACGATCCGGCCATAATGGACCCAGCGGGAGGCCACCCACGCTCGCGCCGACGCTCTCGTCGACGCCAGCCACCCTTTTCGAAGCCCTGCGACCACATGGATTCAGCAAGATGCCCCCCAAAGTCTTTTGGGGAGTTTATAATGGACACGCCTTGGTGTGGGCACCTCAGAGACATTCTGGCAGCGGAGGAGTCCCGACTAGGAGGTAGTTCTGAGCCTCCATCCACCTTTAAACCCACCCTCCGCTCAACGCGTCGCACTGGGCTGCCAGCACAGCTAAGTCATAATACCAAGGTTCCGACACCCCCAGTTATTTGAATTCAGACTCCAGCGAGCTTTTTCCTCAATGGAGGGAGAATCTTCAGCCTCCATCGGCCCCGTTGGAACGCCAAATCTTTGTCGGTTGGGACTCTGACTTTTCTGAGGGTGAGGATGACCGGGAGCTAATAGATTTGTATGCTGGAGATTCGGACTCAGACAGTGATTTTCTTAGCCGATTCGGACTCCGATACGCTCCACCGGAGGACGTTGACCAATACTACTCCGATTACTCCGACCTGGATTACCCCGAACAGCATCGGCCAGGTCGGCTGGCCATCTACAAGGGACCACCGCGTGGCGGCCGGCGGGGAGGCTCAGGTAAGAGTTTCGAACACCGCCCGTCTTGTTTTTTTGGGGAGGCGCAGCAGCGAAGTCTTTCACCTTGTCGGCTGGCCATCTACGATGGGCCACCACGTGTCGGCCGGCGTGCTGTGCTGCCCTCCCGGAGGAGGTGGCGAGCGCAGCGCCGCAGGGAGAAGCGGAAGGAGGGCCTGGACGCTCGAGCCCCTGACCAAGCTCCTCGCCCGACCACGCCCGTCCAGACGCCTCGGCCGACCACGCCGCTCCAAGCTTCTCGCCCGACCACGCCGCTCCAAGCTTCTTGCCCGACCACGCCGCTCCAAGCTTCTCGCCCGACCACGCCGCTCCAGGCTTCTCGCCCGACCACGCCGCTCCAGGTTTCTCGCCCGACCACGCCGCTCCAAGCTTCTCGCCCAACCACGCCGCTCCAAGCTTCTCGCCCGACCACGCCGCTCCAAGCTTCTCGCCCGACCACGCCGCTCCAAGCTTCTCGCCCGACCACGCCGCTCCAAGCTTCTCAAATACCCGTGCCCAAGCCACGCAAGTTACTCCCTTTGCCACCTGGACCGACAGTCGCACCCGTGCCAAAGCCACGAACCAGGCTTCCGGTGCCGGCTGGCCCGTCTAGTTCCAGTCTGCCAAGTTCCTGTTTGCCAAGTTCCTGTTTGCCAAGTTCCTGTTTGCCAAGTTCCAGCCTGCCCAGTTCCAGCCTGCCCAGTTCCAGCCTGCCCAGTTCCAGCCTGCCCAGTTCCAGCCTGCCCAGTTCCAGCCTGCCCAGTCCCAGCCTGCCCAGTCCCGGCCTGCCAAGTTTCGGCCTGCCCAGTTCCTGGGTGTACAGTCCCCGCCTGCCTAATTTCACCCTGTCCGGTTTCTCTCTGGCCGGTTTCGGCCAGCCCGGTTTCAGCCTGCCCAGTTCCTGGGTGCCCGGTTCCCGCCTGCCCAGCTTTTGCCCACCCAGCTCTTGGCCGCCCAGCACTTGCCCGCCCAGCTCTTGCCCGCCCAGCTCTTGCCCGCCCGGAAGCGGCAGCGACGTGCCGGGGCCCCTGGACGAGGGGGCCGGCGATGGCGAGAGCGACTCTCCGGCGCCCCTGGACGAGGGGGCCGGCGATGGCGAAAGTGACCCTCCGGCGCCCCTGGACGAGGGGGCCGGTGAAGGCGGCAGCAACCCTCAGGCGCCCCTGGACCAGGGGGCCGGCGACGACGGCGAGAGCGACTCTCCGGTGCCCCTGGACGAGGGGGCCGGTGACGGCGGCGAGAGCGACTCGCCGGCACCCCTGGACGAGGGGGTTGGCGGCAGCGGCGAGAGCGACTCTCCGGCCCTCCCGGCCGAGGGGGCAGGCGGCCCCCCGAGCAGCCAGGGTAAAGTGCCCGACGACCGTTCTAAGATTCTGGTGTCTGTTAAGGGCAGGGGGCTTGGCCAGCACCTTAAGGACCAGCAGGGAGGCCCGCCGGACCGGCTACACCCACTCCTCTCCAAGGGCCGACGTGGACGCCCGCCGGATAGGCCCCTCCTAAGCCTTGTCTCAGGCCGGCGCGTACGCCCGCCTGACCGCCCACCTCGACACCTCGTCACCGGCCGGCGTGGACGCCCGCCGGACCGGCCATACCTTGTCATCGGCCGGCGCGGACGCCCGCCGGACCGACCACTTCCTCACCTCGTCTTTGGCCGGCGCAGACGCCCGCCGGACCGGCCACTCCCACGCCTCATCACTGGCCGGCGCGGACGCCCGCCGGACTGGCAACGCCCACGCCTCGTTATCCGGCCGGCGCGGACGCCCGCGGGGCCGGCCATTCCCCCGCCTAGTCACCGGCCGGCGCGGACGCCCGCCGGAGCGGCCACTCCTACGCCTCGTCACCGGCCGGCGCGGACGCCCGCCGGACGGGCCCCTCCCTCGTCTCTTCACGGGCTGGCGGGGACGCTCCCTGGACGATGAGAACTGAGCTCAACTGCCCTCCCTCCCTGCCTGATTTTTGTTTTTCGCTTTTCATGGACATTCGGCATTAGGACGTCTAGGATCCGTCCGTTAGATGGGAGGTACTGTCAGGAGCGGCCTGTTTGTCCCTCCTGACGTGCCGTCAGAGAGCAGCTGCAGTCAATCTGCTGATTGCTTCCTGTTTTGGTATTTAAAGAGCAATGAGTCATAGTACCATTGCCGGATCGTTACTTCTGTTCATGCATGCGCGCAGCATGCTGCCATTTTGCTTTCCAAGGCATTGTTGATTTGCAGATCCCTGTTGATTTATTTAAGGATGTCGCTTGAAGCCAACTGCCTAGATTCAACTCCTGTTTCCCGCGGCTGGGTCCTAATATATTCCCGATCGTGCCGCGATGACGCGGCGCGATCGTAACATAGCCAGTCTCCAGATCTTAACCCCATAGAAAATCTGTGGAGGGAGTTGAAAGTCTGTGTTGCCCAACGACAGCCCCAAAACATCACTGCTCTAGAGGAGGTCTGCATGGACCAATGGGCCAAAATACCATTAACACTGTGTGAAAAGCGTTACAGAAAACGTTTGGCCTCCGTTATTGCCAACAAAGGGTACATAACAAAGTATTGAGATGATCTTTTCGCATTGACCAAATACTTATTTTCCACCATGATTTGCAAATAAATTCTTTAAAAATCAAACAATGTTATTTTATGGGATTTTGTTCCACATTCTGTCTTTCATGGTTGAGGTTTACCCATGTTGAAAATTACAGGCCTCTCTAATCTTTTCAACAGCGGTGGACCGTCACAGACGTAGGGATACGTCATCGCTTTCACCAACTATGATTGGCTAGTGATAGAGTGGACTAGCCAGAGCTACCAAACTGTATCTGGATCGAGCTGCACAAGCAAATATATTGTCATGTTGATTTGATAGTTGTTTTGTCAACCTGCAATGGCTGAAGGAGAAGAAATGGATTTGTTTGCAGATTTACTGTCAAAGCTATTTTCAAGACGGACTTTTCAAGAAAAGCTGGGCATCATTAAGAAAGGTCGGAACACTCCGAAGCAAGCAAGCCGGGAACGAACATTTTCAGCACTAAATTGAATAAAAACTTATGCCAGAAATACGACAAGACAGGCTCGACTTTCAGCATTAGCTTCGATGGCAATAGAAAAGAAGGAGGAAAGAAAGGAGGATGGATTTTGTGTACAGATAAAAAGGATTTTTGGTGAGTAAAATATGGCTATATTCCTAAATAATATTTTAATTGTATGAAGTTATTATTGATGCTTTTTTATGTGTCGCAGCTGTAGCTGCAGTAAACGTTTTATAGCCCTAAAATAATTTTTGAGGGTTGGATTGATTCAGATATAGAATTGAATATATATATATATATATATATATATATATATATATATATATATATATATATATATATATCAGTGGCGGTCGGTGCATTTTCTGGTAGCGCCTTCAACGTATCAATCCAACCCTCAAAAACTATTTTATGGCTAAAAGACCTCTACTGCAGCTATAGCTGCGACACATAAAAAATAATCAATAAATTAATGCACAAAAATGGGGTAAAATCCACTTCCTAGCAGCATTTCATGATTAAATACAAATACTGGAGCTTTTCAGACATTAAAACCAGGCCAGGGGGTGATTTTCCCGGGAAAAGACAGCAATGAACGTCAATGGCGTACGGGCAAACATTGCCCGAAAATGGGGTAAAATCCAGCCGAAAACAGCATTTATTGATTAAATACAAATACTGGAGCTTTTTAGACATCAGAACTGGGCCCGGAGTATCATTTCCCCGGCAAAAAGACAGCGATGAACGTTGATACGTCCATACATGAAATGACAAAAAATGCACTAAAATTTGGTAAAATCCACTTCCTAGCAGCATTTATTGACTGAATACAAATACTGGAGCTTTTGAGACATTACAACCAGGCCAGGGGGGGTGATTTCCTCGGGAAAAGACAGCGATGGACGTCAATGGCGAAACGGCAAAAATTAAACTGGGGTAAAATCCACATCCTAGCAGCATTTAGTGATTAAATACAAACACTGGAGCTTTTCAGATATCAGAACCGGGCCCACAATTGAAATATTATTTAGGAATATAGCCATATTATACTCACCAAAAATTCTTTTTAACTGTGCACAATATCCATCCTCCTTTCTTTCTTCCTTCTTTCCTATCGCCATGGAAGCTAATGATGGAAGTCGAGCCTGTCCTGTCATATTTCCGGCATAGTTCGTTTTGAAAATGGCTTTAAATCAGCACAACAATATACTATTTGATTGTGCAGCTAAGTTAGCGCACTGAAAGTGCCGCACACACCATTTTCCCGGCTGTAACAGGCTTGCTAGTTTCGGAGTTGACCGCCCTTTCTTAATGATGTCCATTTTTTTCTGGAAAAGTCCATCTGGAAAATAGCTTTGTGAGCAAATCTGCAACAGAATCCATTTGTTTTTGCTTCTGTCGGCCATTGTGGTTGGAGTTTGCGATCTCTGGCTTTGGCCCGACTACTAGCCAATCATAGTTGGTGAAAGCAACGACGTATCCCAGCCAGCAAAATGCTAATGTGTATGAAAAAGCATTGTGGGGTTGCCAACTCGAAATCTGATTGGTTAAAAGCAACAGTCTAGTTTAATGCAGCAGAGCCCACAGAACTGATTGTGAAGGCTTTGAGGCAGATCTGATCTGGCAACAAATAATGGCTGAAATGTGATTGGTTAAATGCTTCAATATGAAAACACTCAATACTTATTATTCCAAATGGTCTGTTAGCTTCCTTTCATTGCTTTTCCCCCTGGTTGCACTGCTTCCAGATGTGTGTTTTCATATTGAAGCATTTAACCAATCACATTTCAGCCATTATTTGTTGCCAGATCAGATCTGCCGCAAAGCCTTCACAATCAGTTCTTGCGGGCTCTGCTGCATTAAACTAGACTGTTGCTTTTAACCAATCAGATTTTGAGTTGGCAAACCCACAATGATTTTTCATAGGCGTTAGCATTTTGCTGGCTGGGACATGTCATTGCTTTCACAAACTATGATTGGCTAGTGGGCTGGCCAAAGCAGTACCCGAGGCAGCCGAGATCGCAAACTCCACCCACAATGGCCGACAGAAGCAAAAACAAATGGATTCTGTTTGCTCACAAAGCTATTTTCTAGACTGACTTTTCCAGAAAAAAATGGAAATCATTAAGAAAGGGCGGTCAACTCCGAAGCTAGCAAGCCTGTTACAGCCGGGAAAATGGTGGGTGGGGCACTTTCAGCATGCTAACTTAGCTCCACAAGCAAATAGTATATTATTGTGTTGATTTAAAGCTATTTTCAAAACGGACTATGCCGGAAATATGACAGGACAGGCTCGACTTTCATCATTAGCTTCGATGGCGATAGGACAGAAGGAAGAAATAAAGGAGGATGGATATTGTGTAAAAAGGATTTTTGGTGAGTAAAATATGGCTATATTCCTAAATAATATTTCAATTGTGGGCCAAGTTCTGATATCTGAAAAGCTCCAGTGTTTCTATTTAAGCTCCAGTGTTTGTATTTAATCACAAAATGCTGCTAGGAAGTGGCAGAAGTTTAATTTTTGGCGTTTCACCATTGACGTCCATCGCTGTCTTTTCCCGGGAAATATCACCCCCCAGGCCTGGTTGTTATGTCGCAAAAGCTCCAGTATTTGTATTCAATCAATAAATGATGCTAGGAAGTGGATTGTACCTAATTTTAGTGCATTTTTTGTCATTTCACGTATGGACGTATCGACGTTCATCGCTGTCTTTTTACCGGGGAAATGATACTCCGGGCCCAGTTCTGATGTTCAAAAAACTCCAGTATTTGTATTTAATCAATAAATGCTGTTTTCAGCTGGATTTTACCCCATTTTCGGGCAATGTTTGCCCGTATGCCATTGACGTTCATCGCTGACTTTTCCCGGGAAAATCACCCCCTGGCCTGGTTTTAATGTCTGAAAAGCTGCAGTATTTGTATTTAATCATGAAATGCTGCTAGGAAGTTGATTTTACCCCATTTTTGTTCATTAATTTATTGATTATTTTTTTATGTGTCGCAGCTGTAGCTGCAGTAGAGGTTTTATAGCCATAAAATAGTTTTTGAGGGTTGGATTGATACGTTGAAGGCACTACCAGAAAATGCACCGCCCGCCACTATATATATATATATATATATATATATATATATATATATATATATATATATATATATATATAATTTATATTTATATATAGTATTTGGTTTAAAACTAGGGCGGCCCGCTGGAGCGAGTGGTTAGCGCGTCGGCCTCACAGCTCTGCGGTCCTGGGTTCAAATCCAGGTCACGTCCACCTGTGTGGAGTTTGCATTTTCTCCCCGGGCCTGGGTGGGTTTCCTCCGGGTGCTCCGGTTTCCTCCCACATTCCAGAAACATGCATTGTAGGCTAATTAGACACTCTAGATTGCCCCTAGGTATGAGTGTGAGTGTGCATGGTTGTACATCTCCTTGTGTGCCCTGCGATCGGCTAGCCACCGATTCAGGGTGTCCCTTGCCTCTGGCCTGGAGTCAGCTGGGATAGGCTCCAGCACCCCCCGCGACCCTAATGAGGATAAAGCGGTTCAGAAAACGAGATGAGATGAGGTTTAAAACTAATGATTGACTGATGCACTCAGCCAATCGGACGTCACTAAGAGGGCGGGCTCAACTTGTTGACTGCACTTTGAGTTTTGCCTGCCACTGCGCAGGCGTAAACCGGCGGACGAAGATGGTGCTCATCAAGGAATAGTGAGTCTGACGTGTTTTTTTCCTTCCTCCCCTAATGATCGCTTTGTCTTATTTTCATCAGTTGAAGGGATAGATAGCATGGACTGAAGACGCAGGCTAGTGCGACTAATATGCTTCGCCGGCTTCCGGGGTTCGTTAGTCTCAAAGAGACATTTTGCTAGCGCTTTACGGAACACCGGTCTTCTTAAGGCGTTGCTGGTAAAAAGCTAACGCTACTGGTTGGATGGCCAACAAGATACCACCGCATTCAATCCGTTCAATTTAGGTGCCCCGGCGCGCTAACCCCGCTAACTTGGGCTAACCGGTTAGCATCCTGTTATAACCCAAAGTACCGCAATGTTAAGCTTTTGAGGAACAGATTAGGCTCCCTCGGATTTAGCCGTGAACGCTCGGAGGGTAGGTCGGTACCAGTTTCCAAAGACCCCCTACTTCAACGAACGCAGAAATTTAACAGTAGCTCCAGCTAATCAATAAGGGTCCGTCAGTGCTTTGTCCGAGGAGAAAGCGGCCTCCGCGTGGCAATTGGCCCCGTTTCATGTGAAGCCAGCTATTCATTGTCACTATTACATGGCTAATCTGAGATGCACTAGACCAGGGATCTCCTCCTCCGGTCCTCGAGGACGCCTGTCCAGTCTATTTTCTATGCCTCTCTCCACCAACACACCTTAATCAAATGATCAACCCATCAACAAGCACGTCCAGAAAGCTTGATAACGACCCGATTATTTGATTCAGGTGTGTTGGTAGAGGGAGACAAGGAAAACAGACTCCATAGGGATCCGAGTTGGAGACTTCTGCTCTGGAAGTCTTTAGAATACATGAAACTAACATGACATGTGGCTAACAACTTGATTAATTAACTAATTTGAATTTGTCATATTTGAAGCTAGTCAAGTTTACCAACTCTCCACATTTGCTACATTGAAACATCAGTATTTTCAGTTGTGTCCATTGAAGACACACACATATTGTAGGCTATCCAGTGTTGTTGAAGTTATTTTTGAAAACTAATGAGTTCTATTTCTTCTCTGAAAAACTAATTCAATGACCTTACTAGGTACATAACTATGTTTACATTACTATTTGGCTGGCCACAAATTCGGGTTGGCTCCAGCACCCATAGTATTTTTTGTATTTCCTCCCTGAAAAGCCTCCACTCTGTGTAATACGCTTTTGCGTGGTTTTGTTAAGAGTTTAGTGTGCTTAAACTGGGTTTGTATGTCTATTAGTAGGCCGTACTAGTAATACGCGCCCTACTCTGTCAAATTGTACCTGATTGGCTTACCCTGACACCTTGGCCTATGTTATACAATCAAGAACCTATTCGTAACGTGCTTTATTGACGTTAGAGTGAGAAGAGCCATGTGTACTCACGAGGGTTGTTCAAGAACCCAACACTGCCATTGAGACACCACGGAGTGAGAGAGCAGCAGAGATGTCTGTTAATGACAGGCTCGTGCTCTTGAACATTACCTACAGGGTGAGGGATTAAGACCAATGAATTTTGGGCACCATGTGTTTCACGTCCATAGCTATGGATAAAGACGTTTAATTTGGATCAGGTAGGTCACAAGTCATCACGCTTGGCTATATACCTAACCGTAGGACTGTTATAAGTTGAAAAAGGCGTTCCATTAGAAGTTAGAGCAAAAAAGTAGTTTATAATGTAACAAATTAACATATTCAACAAGTCAAGTAATTGTCCTTATCATTCCTAGGTAGTTTTGTAATGCACAGATGCATCATAAAATTACCACGTTGGCCCGAATAGATGTTTTTTGCATTGAAATAAAACTGAGAAAGTGTCGATTGGCTTATATTTGGGGTCTAGACATTATACCATTCACAATGCTAGATGTTGCTAGATGCCTACGCTGAACACTTGGATGTTAATTGAATTAAATTGAATGACTTTATTGTCGTTATACAAATATAATTAGATTTAAAGCTTAATCAATAAATAAGTACCGTATTCACACACCTACAGGGCACACTTAAAAGTCTAAAATTTTCTCTAAAATGAACGGTGCGCCTAATCAGTCGGTGCGCCTTGTTTATGGGCTAAATTAAAATATTAGTGTGACCCTGACCGCTTGACTGACTGGTTTCATTTCTTGCCGACACGCTACTTTTTGCGCACGCTACTTTTTGCGATCAACCCAGTGGACTTTCACCCTAAAAGTAGCCTCCCCGCGCATTCCAAGCATTACGGTAAATCAATTCAAAACATGTGTTGGCAAGGCATTTGACCTCTGTGTGCTTTCAACCCTCAAAAACATTCTTAATACTCAAAGAAACAGCACATTAGAGCTATACAGAGGAAACTGAGCATTGGTCATCACCTTATCGTGGTGGTGGGGTTTGTGTGTCACAATGATCCTTGGAGCTATGTTGTCTGGGGCCTTGTGCCCCTAGTAGGGTCACCCATGGTAAACTGGTCTGAGGAGAGGGACCAGACAAAGCATGGCACAGAAGACCTCTTATGATGAGCAACATTGCGGAATAGTGTATTCCCTCGCCCGGACATGGGTCACTGGGGCCCCACTCTGGTTACTTGTTGACCCCCAGCTCCGGGCTGGTATGTTGGGCATTACCCCGGTATACAAGAGGGTAGCATCACTTTGTCTTCGGGAGGGGGGCAGAAAACGGCAGTTCAGAGTACCCACCCCTTTTGGAGTCCTTTCTGCGCTCCGTGCCTGCGGCGTTGCCCGTTGATCCGGCAGCGAGCACAGCGACAAGTTGTTTGGAAGAGGGAGCCGGCGGATGTTATTATTAAAAAACAAACAGAAAATTCCAAGCTTCACACAGAGCTAATGTGTGGGGATGCTGCTGCCTGCCTTCATGAAAAAGCCAGCCTTAATCAACCCGTCCGACCATTGTCATGGTTTAAAAAAACAAGAACAAAGCCGGTGTTTTGACAGATTTGTTTATAACAGACAATGGTGTTTTTTAAGTTGTTTTGTTACCTGGCATGTTTAGTCAGGCGAGTACAGTAATTCCGCGAATTTCGCAGACAATGGACCCATGGCCACAAGAACACAAAGGACTTGGACTAAAACTCCCATTTACCTGTTTTTTGGCTTTATTTCAAGCGGAGAGGAACTATTTTCACTGAGTACAGTATTTAAAATACCGAATTTTCTCGCATATGAGCCGGATTTGTAACAAAAAAAAAGATGACTGAATCAAGGGTACGGCCTATATGCGCACAAGACTTGCAGCGTTGCTATACTCTTTCACCATTAGATGTCGGCAAATTAACATTTACTATTTGTTTACTTTTTTGCAGTAAAGAAACAACCATTACTGGATGATTTACTAACTTCCATATCTCAGAAATACGACGTACGATAATTTTTCTTAAGATTTTCCCTTCAAAGTAACACATTTGTACCTTCTATTAAAACCATGAATATGGAGGTGAAAATTGTGAATCAAGGGCCGGCTCATACATCAGAAGTTGTAAAATTCCACAATTTTAAGGGTGCGGCTTATATGCGAGAAAATATGGTAGTTGCATTTTTAAATGTATACCGTATTTTCACGACTATAAGGCGCACACAAAAGTCTAAAATTTTCTCCAAAATAGACAGGGCGCCGTATAATCCAGTGCGCTTTATATATGGACCAATACTAAAATTGTTGTCACGATAAAATAAAATAAATCAGTCGATAGGACAACTACGGAAAGCAGCCCCCGACTCTACTATTTTCCCGTAGATAAAGTACTGCGCAGTGACTGCTGGGATATAGAGTTCTTAATACACCCAGTTCTTCAATACAGTTAGTATGACGGCGAGCACACTAATTTGGTGCTCGCCGTCATTTCGGCTGTATTTCCAAAAGAAATCCTGCCGCTAAATGTTGGCGTCAACAGAGCATTCAAAGCTAGACTGTGAACTATATATATACAATTACGCCAAGCAGCCCCAGACTCTACTATTTCCCGTAGATAAAGTACTGCGCAGTGACTGCGGGGAAATAGAGTTCTTCAATACACTCAGTATGACGGCGACCACACTAATTTGGTGCTCGCCGTCATTTCGGCTGTATTTACAAAAAAAATCCTGCCGCTAGATGTTGGCTTCAACGGAGCATTCAAAGGTAGACTGCGATATATATATATATATATATGTGTATGTATGTGTATATATATGTATATGTATATATATATATATATATATATATATATATATATATATATATGTATGTGTGTGTGTGTGTATATATATATATATGTGTGTGTATATATATGTGTGTGTGTGTATATATATGTGTGTATATATATATATATGTGTGTATATATATATATGTGTGTATATATATATATGTGTATATATATATATATATATGTGTATATATATATATATATGTGTATATATATATATGTATATATATATGTATATATATATATGTATATATATATATGTATATATATATATGTATATATATATATATATGTATATATATATATATATATATATATATAAATAAATAAATAAATAAATAAATAAATAAATAATATAAAATAACTCGGCGCTTGCCGTCATTCAACCGTGGGACCCGGCGTTTTGGAAGACTCATTTGGGCAATTGTTTAATTCGGACACAGAAAGTGAGGACTTTGATGGATTTGTGGGTGATGGTGACGTGAGTAAGTTGTAAAATGTCTAAATAAAGTACAACCGAACTCAGTTTTGCTTCCGTTGCCTTTTTAAAAACGTGTTTTTAGCGTGTGGGTGTAGCGTGCAAGAACTATATTTCCCAGCAGTCACTGCGCACCGGAACCCGGAAATAGGCTGCTTCCGGTAGCCAGCGCTATTGCGTTTCGATGTTCATCCATATATAATATATAATATAAATGCGTCTAAAAAAACGGTGCGTGCTTTGTGTGTTTAAAATACAGAAATAGCACTCGTTACTGACACTGCGGCTAAAAATACGATGCGCCGAATAGTCGTGAAAATACGGTACATTATATTTAGATATTAATACACAAGTCTTTTGACTTGCTTATAGCTGTGTTTAATAAATATGTTTTTAAAATTGTACTTGTATTTCTGTATAGGCTCAAGCATGCATTATGGTACCGTATTTACTTTCATATAAGCCGCTTTTGTTGGGCAAATAAACTGACTGAATCGAGGGTAAACTGCAAGTTGACGACAATGACGTCACGACAAAATGGCCCCGTGACGTCACGACGCAAGACAATATGGTCGATAGTCATTTATTTCAAAATAAAGAAAAGCTAAACAAAAAAAAAGCTAAACAAAATGGATTTTGATGTCTGTAAATATAATTTGAAGGAAAAATTAAACTGGATCTTGCATAAAACGTGAAAACCTCACGTTCCCGTCACTGCTCGCTCGGGGCACGGCCATCTTACTGTAGTTAAATGTGCTCAGACTGGCCAGACGTGAGTACACTTGTATCTGCTATTGCTCGCTCGGGGCGCCGCCATCTCACTGTAGTTAAACGTTCTCTGACCGTAGCTTTTACCATGTCAGCACTTCACATCAGTTAAGGCTGATCAAAGGTCTTGCAGTCGATTGTTAAAATATAAACCTTGTATGTACCTACGTAATGTATGCTATTATTGCACCCAGAGACTTGGTGAAGACTACGTATAGCGCTATGGGCATATTTCCTGGTTGTGTTTGCGTTCCTTTTTGAATTTGTCTAAGTCCAAACAACACCCTCCCTTTCGGAACACAGAAAGGAAATGATTGTACATTTGTGATAATGAAATAAAACAAAATTACGCTTTTCTTTTTTTTCTATATATTGTTCGAAAGTCACAATTATGGCAGTAATATGAACCATCGAAAAAAAAATCGAGATGTTTGGATATTAGAAGCAATTTGGCCACCACATCTTAATCTTCTGGTAAGAAAATTGTAATTTATGTCATTAAAAAGCATCAGATTCTCATCAAGATAGACATATTTCCTTTTTCAAATTGAATAATTTGATAATTTGCATTCTCAAAGACAGGCATATTAACTTACAATATTGACCCTAATAATATGCTTTTGATTCATACAGTATCTCAGAAATACAACGTGATGAATTTTCTTAAGATTTTCCCTTCAAAGTAACACATTTGTACTCCCTATTAAAACCATAACTATGGAGGTGAAAATTGAGAATAAGGGGGCGGCTTATATGCGCGTAAATACGGTAGTTATAATGGGGGTGATCCTACTTTAAGTTTTTTCGTTTATCGTGGCCATGTCTGGTCTACATTTACTGCAATATTTGAGGGATTACTTTACCGGTAGATCTACGTTCCCACCCTCATCTAAGGTCACGAGCTGTGGGGCATGACCGAAAGAACATGATCCCCAATACAAGCGGCTGAAATGAGTTTCCTCCGTAGGCTGTCCGGGTCTCCCTTAGAGATAAGGTGAGAAGCTCGGTCATCCGGGAGGGGCTCGGAGTAGAGCTGCTCATGATGTCCCCTGGATGCCTTCCTCGGGAGGTGTTCCGGGCATGTCCCAACAGGAGGAGGCCACAGGGCCTAGGACACGCTTGGGAGACTACGTCTCCCGGCTGCCTTGGGATCCTCCTGGAAGAGCTGGATGAAGTGGCTTGGGAGTGGAAAGTCTAGTCTTACCCGCTGATGCTGCTGCTGCCCGTCCTCGTATAAAGCGGAAGAAGAATCCCAGCAGGAAACATAGTTGACAGACTCAACTGACACTGATTTGATGACCTATTGTATCCAAGACCATCCTTTACATGTTTGTATTCATATGCAAAGTCCTTCAAGTCAAAACGCTTTTTATGTCATTATACAACAGCTGCGTATAACAAATTTGGTGGTGCTACTCCACAAAGTGCGTGTTTCCCAGTAAAAGCATAAATAAGTAATTTAAAAAGTTAGTGGCTCTGCTGAGGTAGCGAGGGCTGGTAATGTCATCCAGTGAGTGCAGAGCAGCCGATGATCTTCTCGGCGGTGTTGAACACTCTCTCCATGGCTTTTCTGTCTGCTGCCGTGCTTCCAGCGTACCACACTGTAATGCAGTATGCCAGGATGCTCTCCACAGTGGCTCTATAGAAGTTACCCAAGAGCTTAGTGTCCAAGTTGTTCCTCCTGAGTACCCTCAGGAAATGGAGTCGCTTCTGGGCCTTCTTTACCACTGGTGTTGGTAGACCAGGAGAGCTTGTCCGTGACGTGGACCCCCAGGAATTTGAAGGACTGCACCCTGTCTACGCATACTCCATTTATGAGGAGTGGGGCCAGATCTGTGCTGCGTTTGCGAAAGTCCAGGATTATTTCTTTAGTTTTCCTGGTGTTTAGTGTGAGATTGTTCACCAAGCACCACGAAGACAGTTTGTTGACCATCTCTGTAGGCATACTCATCCCCCCTGAGATGAGTCAGACCACATTGGTGTCATCGGCAAATTTGATGATGGAGTTAGATTGTTGGGTCGGTGTACAGTCGTATGTGTACAGGGAGTATAGAAGAGGACTCGGTACACAGCCTTGAGGGGAGCCAGTGCTCATTGTAATGGAGGAAGAGAGGGTTAATGTAATGTAATTAAATTTTCTCTTTATTTGAGACACAGTTAATTACGTGAACATCTGTCAGAATTTCAAAACTTAAGTGAAAATGACTCATTGTTTAAATATTTTTATTCATGAAATTAGTTTCTTAATTAGTCTACTTTGTTTTTTCTCGCAATTTTTCCTGCTTTGGAGAATATGCGTTGGCGAGGCAAAGATGCTGGTGTGCATAGGAACTGGTTTGCTAATAAAAATGTTTTCCATGGATGTCCTCCATCTTTGCTTCCTACATTTGGCAAGAAATGTACACGTCAATAACTTGATTCTCGTACTTAATTCTCGTGTTGAGCCTCCATCCTATTGACAGATGTGCCACCTTATAAACACAGTTTGGCGCGCTACTGCCGTGTCGACATTGGTCACATGACTATCTTAAAGCAGGACGCGCACCAATCATGTTTCATTTCCTACTATTTCTTTTGGGCTATAAAATACCTTGATAGATTGCCAAATTATTAACTACATTAACTCTTTCAGTGCAACTGGTGATGATTCATGAATCTCCAAATAAGTCTTTAAACTCATTGGCTGCCGATACCATTAAAGAACGTCCAATCATTTGGCATCCAGTCGTCCTACTGTGGCTTTAACTTAATTTATCAATAGTAGATGTACCAACTTATTTGAATTGGGAGGATGGCAGCAAATGAACCTTTGTTTTATCCCCCTTCCCCACTTATTAGATTGGACGTCTATTGTCGTCAATGCCAGCCAATGAAATAAAATTAATTATCTGATAATTTTTTTGTCCCTACAGCCGTGTGGTGTTGCCCATTTCTGTTGAAGAGGTGAGTGTGATTGTTTTGCTGTTATGCTGCATTCCAGACAAATGGTAATATAAAAGAGTGGCCCCCAACATGTTTTTTACCATTATTTATGAAAATGTTTCTCCGGACCGGTTTGAAGCAGACGTCTTTACAGTAAAAGTCTTTGTCAGTTCACTGTATTTAATCCAAACCCGACTGCCGCACTTTATATTCGGCAAATAAAACAACTCTGTACTATATTAACTTACCATGATTTAAAGCCAGTGGCCTTGTTTTTTTTTTCTTTTACTACCGTGTTGTTGGTGGGCAAAATGAATGCACATAGGAAATCCTAGTGCACATCCGATTTGGTGGATATACTTTGTGGCTTTTTTTAATCTTTAGTATTAAAAAAGAGGTCATGAAAATATCAAAATCCACACTGAAACTTGCAAGTGGAAGACAGAGGATAAAAAATGGAGGATGTCAGGGCCCCGCTTCTTTGGCGATGAATTGGATAGGACTCAGCGCTGAAGAAGCGATATTTCACCGTGGAAGAATGACAATGTTTTGCCATTTCCTGGTTCCTTTGGATTGTATTTCGATTCTTGCACTTTACTTGTGGAGAAGGCCCAGTAAAACCAACTCCTCCGAGCTTATTCCCGCTTTGTTTGGTTTTAAAGTCGCTGTTGAAAATGCCTCCTAAATATAGACGTTCCTTCATATGCTAAAGGTGTAGCACATCTTTGCAGCATAAATGAATCTACACTGTGGCGTTCTATTTTACATAATTCACATGGTAGTAAGCATTTTAATGTTAATGGGCTCCGCCGTGCGGTTTAGAGGGAGACACACGGGGAGTAAACACACTTCCCCTCCGGACATGTACGCGTGTTGTGGCGATCTCTATGCTGTGAATACCGTATTAACTTGCATATAAGCCGCATTTATGGGACAAAAAAAAAGACCAAATCGAGGGTACGGATTATATGCGTATAAAAAGACAAAGTGCACGAAACTGCAAGGTGACAACGCCATAACGCCATAACACCATAACGTCATGATGCCATGGCGCAAGACGCGGCCTTTACGGTCATTTATTTCAAAATAGAGAAAAGATAAACATAAAATGCTAAACAAAATTTATTTTGATGTCTATGAATAAAATTCAATAAAACAAAAAATACCGTATTTACTTGCATAAATGCCGTATAAAATTGCCTTAAAATTGTTGAATTTTACAATTTCTCTCGTACAAGCTCCTCCCTGATTCTCAATTTTCACCTCCATATTCATGATTTTAATAGGAAGTACAAATGTGTTACCGTATTTTCACACCTATAGGGTGCACTTAAAAGTCAAAATTTATCTCAAAAATGGTCGACGCGCCCAATCGGTCGATGTGGCTTGTCTGGGCACTAAATTCAATTTTTGTATGGCCCTCACCGCTTGAGTGACTGTTTTATTTCTTGCCGGCACGCTACTTATTGCGATCAACCCAGTGGATGTTCATCCTAAAAATAGCCTCCCCGCGCATTCCGAGCATTACGGTAAATCCATTCAAAACATCACAGGGGAGTAGCAAGGCATCTGACTTCCGTGTGCTCGCAGTGCTTTTAACCCTCAAAAACACTCAATACTCAAAGAAACAGCATAGTAGAGCTATTTAGAGGACATGCCTGACATGAATGACAACACAATGCGGGTGTGAATGCTTGGAAAATGGACTGAAGCCATGGATCGAACACAATTTAACAGCTTTGCTAACGGACGGCCAACATAGTAAATCGGTTTGGCAGTGTCGCATGAGTTATGTGACGATTTGGAATGAATTGTTGATTCCGATATAACAACGAGGAGAATCAAAGGCTTGGGAGTGATGCATGTCGCGAGTTATAATGGACCGTGGATGACTGGGCTCAAGTGTCGGCCAGCACTGTTGTTTGAGCTTTCGCCAAAGCTGGAATTTTCCCGGAATACACAACTCTGACTGACAGTGGAGCCTAGCATGTTGAACGCTGAACTCTTGATATCATTGTACCTTTTACCTCAAAGAATGATCAAACTTAGTTTTGCTTGTGCTGTCTTAAAAAAACATGCTAGCGGGTAGCCTAACTTACGCTAGGGACAAGCATAACATACGCTAGCGACTAGGATAACGTAGGTACACTAGCAGCTAGCATAACATACGCTAACCTACTGTCATGCTAGCGCCGTCTTGCCTACCGTATTTAGTCACATATAAGCCACTTTTGTCGGACAAAAAATGCTTATATGCGCACAAAAACACGACATGCACGGAACTGCAAGTTGATGCCGCCACGGCACGATGACGTCACAACAAAATGGCGCCGTGACGTCATGTCGCAAGCGACCGCCCCGATACGATCATTTATTTCAAAATAGAGAAAAGAAACTGATAAAACGCTAAAAACTATTTTGACGTCTATAAATGAAATTCAAGATAAAAACGTATCTTGCATAAAACGTGAAAAAAAGCATGGGTACCCTCGGTAGGGGTCGGCCATCTAAACCTAGTTAAACGTGCTCTGACTGGCCAGCCTTGATTTTGAAATAAAACAAAATTCCACTTTGATTTTTTTTTTTCGTTTTATTTTTTGGTCGAAAGTGACAACTATTGGAGTAATATGAACCATCAAAAGAATTGAGATATTTTGACATTAGAAGCAATATGGCTGCCACAACATCTTAAACTTCTGGTAAGAAAATTGTAATTTATGTAATTAGAAAGCATCAAGTTCCCATCAAGATACTTATTTATTTTTTCAAATTGAATAATTTGATATTTTGCATTTACAAAGACATGCATATTATTAACTTAACTGACCCTACTAATATGCTTTTGATTCATACAGTATCTCAGAAATACCACTTGCGATGGGTTTTCTTAAGATTTCCCCTTCAAAATAAAACGTGTACTCCCTAATAAAACCATGACTATGGGGGTAAAAATGTGAATCGGGGGCGGCTTATACACAAGAAATTGTAAAATTCTACGCTTTTAAGGGTGCGACTTATATGCGTGTAAATACGGTGAATGTAGGATTCTGGCGGTGTTGCAGGCTCCCCTTTTCAGATGCTTGCCTTGGTTTTAAATTCATGTAAATTCTGTTGGCTTTTTCGCATAATATCGACTCGGTCACGTTATTTCCCGCTAACTCTCTTGTATCCATATTAAAAGAAGCCTCTCTTTGTCTAGTTATGAATGTCACTGCGCAGCATGGAAATTATGGTTAGTCCTTTGGAAGTCTTGATACCCAGTTTCAGAGCTCCCAACTACCCCAGAAATTCCGGGGTTTACCTGGAAATTCAACGCCAAATCCTCCTAAAGTCTGGGAATGGCAAAAATTTGTCACTTAATTTTTTTTTTTTTTTTTTAAAGCAACCATTTCGAAAAAGTACCAAATTTCCAATTTAAATGCCTCGAAATTCACACCATCGCTACGGCTTCTGCCATCTTGATTCAACTTCACTGCAAACCGGAAGAATTCGGTAACACGAGTGCATTGTGAATCATCCGAGTTACAAGTTCTGACAAATGATTTGTCTTGTGCGACTTTAGCGTGGCAATCAATTCGGATTCGATTGAAGCGGTAGGCCACGATCGCTTTAACATTTTTTTTTTTTATAAGGGAAATTATTAAGTATTATTAAGGCTGATTAAACGACCAGTCTTGTTTTGAAACAAATCTTCTAAAGGAAGTAGCACTGATAAGTCAATGACAATAAAGCTTTCAATTCAGCATACAATCAAACCTCTTTTTACGATTGCCAATAGGTGTGACATTTCCATGTTACGAAAGTTTTTTTATGTAAATGAGTGCCTCGATAAGAAAAATATAATTTACGAAAAAGAAAAAAAAAGTACATGTATTCCTTAATTGTTATTTTATTTTGAAAATATTGTCGCGAATGCATTGATTCTCGCTTTAGAAACTCACTCCACCATATGCTGGGCTCTCATTGGCAGTCTCACAACAACCATCCAGTTTCTTTAACCCATTGTTTATTAAACTTATTTTTGCTTGGGGAAGCTGTGGCCAAGTGCCTTGACCTGAACCGCAGCCTTGGGTGGGCGAACTTGTGTGGTGGGAGCAGGCGAGGGGCCGTGTGGTCAGTAAAAAGGACGTAGATGTGCACCAAAACGGGCGCATGAGTAAATGCAACGCTCAGCAATACATGAGGAATTCAACAAGAAGGCAGCCGAGGAGGAAGCAGCCACTATTGCAACAGCACAAATCAGAAAAAACGGGGGAGGAATGAACTTTCCGACTTCGTGGAGAAAAAAAACATCCCAAAAAAGTGTTCACGAGTCATGCCCACTTTGACGACGTTTGTCTTGTGCATTTTAGAAACATTAAAAGTCGTCAAGGGCAATCGTCTTTGTATAGTTTTTTTTTCCCAAAATGTTTGTCAACAGCACTGCAGAAGCAGGTAAGAACCAGTTGTGACTTATAAAATGGGTTTAAAATTACATTTCAAAGAAATCATAAAACGTTCACGTTTGTTGGTGATCAATGTTGTTTGAATTCTTAATGCTGTTTATTAAATGTGTGTTCATGTTTGTGTGCTATCTCTATTTTGCATCCCGGTAGCTTTCTCTTGTTCCCATGCATTTCAACACGGGTATATTTTTTATATATACATGTTATTCATTTTGTGACATTAATAAAACATTTAGTGATCATTTTCTCTCATTTTTGTGTTTCGCACATCTTTCTTAAAAATTGGGACATATTGACCAATTTTAAAGGGTTGTTAGTTGTGCGTTTTTCAAGTTAAGAAAAAAGTTGTGGAACCAATTAATTTCCTCCTCGGAATAACTGCAAAATAGATCGCAATTTGCACCAATCTTTTAAGAAATCCAGACACTTGCAGAACTTTATTGCTTCATATTTGACGAAATATCCCATGTTGACGCCGTCTCCAAAAGAACCGACATTTGAACATTGCGCAACATGCATGGTTCGCTTACCTGACCTTGGTGCAGGCAGGCGCGGACTCAATTCCTGCTGGCGGCGGTATCATTGAGTGCGTATGGTTCTTTGTCTCTGTGTGCCCTACGGCTGACTGTCGACCAGTATACGGTGCACTCTGCCTTTTGCCCGAAGTCAGCCGGGATAGGCTCCAGCAACAACATGCATGCGCCACTTCAGCGTGACACGTGGTGGAATTACTGACTGTAAAATGTACGTAGGACCCAAACACAAAGATAAACTTATTTTCATTATGCTGTCCTTTTTCAATAGATTTGCAAAAACACAAACTTTCTATTAATGTAGAAAGATGGTAATAACAGTTTGATTTGAACTGTCCTACACTTATTTTTTTTGCATGAATCTCATTCACCCCTGGAAATACTCCGGAAATGGGACAAGGGTACTCCTGAAATGGGGTCGCGGGAGGTTGGCAGCTCGGCAGTTTATAGCATACTTCTGCTTGAGGATGGTACTCCTCTCATATTGGCGAGACAGCTCACTCACGCATACACCATGTTTTTCGATTATTTCGTGCTCAATATCGATTGTCATTGTACGCTTTTTCCTCTCACTACCCTTCATTGCACCAGCTTGCTTTGGACCCATAGTTTTTCCCCTTAATTCTGCCCTGATTAACGCAAAAAAACACAAAATGCAACCTGGCAAGCAAAGTTCAGTAAAAATAAATAGGGTAAAATTTATTATGCCACTTAAGCTTTTGTACTGAGGATCAGCTTAAAGATTTTTGCCTTTTGACAGTTTTTTTGAAGACCATTAACCTAGGGCTATGCTTTTGGTCTGCAAGTACCAAGTGGGCCAACTGTACTCAGTGGCCGAGGCCAGCAAGAATGAGACAGGCGGTGGTGAAGGCATCGAGGTGCTCAAGAACGAACCTTATGAGGACGACGGTGAAAAGGGACAGTTCACGCACAAAATCTACCACCTTAAGAGGTGCGTCTGATGCTCTCTCTGGAGTTGCAACTCATTGATGGACATCTGATCTGGTTTAACTAAACGTGGAAATATACTGCTGTCAACAACCTTCTTTGTCCCCTTGCAGTAAAGTGCCTGGATACGTTAGGATGCTTGCTCCAGAATCGGCATTTGTTTTTCACGAAAAGGCATGGAATGCTTACCCCTACTGTCGCACCGGTAAGTGACCACACACAATCTACGGATGTTGAATGCCTGTTCCATATGCATGCAATGATGTTAGAATACAAAAATCGATTGATTAAACAAATGAACATCCAAAAGCCATTCTTTCACTCACTCACAAGAACTACTGTTGCATTCAGAGGCAGTCTGAAACCATGGAATCACTTAGCAAAAAACATCATGATTACCAAGAACAAAAAATATCATTGTTATTGGCCACTGTCAGGTTCACCATTAGACAACCACAAAAAATGCATAAATAAAGAGGAAAGATATTTGGATTTTAACTTGCATAGAGGACGCCCATTGAGAACAGCACCCCAACTCTGTTCGGACTTGACATTTCTTATTTGACACTATTACATTCGGTGGCCCTGATGACACGGACGTCTCAATTCTAAAGGGAGGGATGGATTACACAATTGAGAGGTCTGAGATTATTTATCTACATGCGAACATGAGTTGAATCTTCAGCCTGGTACATGTGTACCAAAAGACATTCATAAAGGTCAAAACATAAGGATCGAAGCGTTAAGTAGACTATTGGAGAGTGTGATGGAGTGCTCACTGCAGGTCTTTGGGTCAGCCTTGACGTAGGTGCGAGTACTCCGAGGCGTCCTGGCAGCTCTTTGTTTAGATTAAACAAGCAGGGGGCCCGGCTTCGCTTGTTTAGAACCAAAGACAAATGTTGCACTATTAAAAAAAATGCTCTTCTGAAAAATGGGTTAGATGAGAAAGCAACATTTCAGTTCCATGCATGCGGGCCCCACCACTGATCTTGACCCTGCTAAGTCCACACTCTCAGTAATAGACACATTTCTGGTCAGGCATACTCCTCGATATTTTTTGCAAATGCTCAAAGCTTGAGTTTACACACTTAGAGAAGGTAAATAAATTCAATCACTCGTCCTTCCATAAATCACGCTTTATAAGGATTATAGACAAAGCTTTCAGGAGCAAATCATATATTTCATTGCAAGCAAGTGATGACAAATAAGAATTTGCGCATAACTAAAGGTGAGCATAGCGTTCTTTAATAGCAGGGCCAAGCTTATATTTCGTTGCAGCTAAATGTATAATAAAATTCAATTTAAAATAACTGACATTTCCCCCTGTTCATGTTTCATTTCCTTAATAAAACTTATTTTAGCCTTTATTTTATTAATTGATTTTTATGACAAACATAATTACACCTAGGAGAATCTGTAGGTCTACCTTTCACCTGAATTCCCCTTTCCCAGAGGTCAGGTCTGAAAAAGGACAAAATCTATCCCATTAAATTCACTTTCATATTGATCATAGTGATGGACATCAACTCTCCCATCAGTAGACTATGTAACAAGATGATGCAATTGTTGTAATTTTGAGCTTGGGGGGCAATTGCAGTAGGTATTAGTCAGTTTATTAAAGTGTAAGCAGTGGATAAGACAACACCCACAAAGTCAGTAATAGCAAAAATAGCCATAGACATCATAACAGAGAATGCCAAATCTTTGTACTTGCCGAAGACCTTATCCCACCAGTCTGCCCAAGTGGACAGTTCTCCTCGAGAATGCCTTTTCATTTTCCGATTGAGGGTCTGCAGGGCTTCAATGGGTCTGGTTAGGGACCCATCGGGTGACGCCTCATGTTCAGAAAAGGGCATCATTGATCTCCAAACTTTGCAAACACGCCCCTCGCTCTGCCAGACCCATATCAACCATGGATGCGCCCTGGAAAGCCATGAGACTGGTGGCTGCCAGATGTTTCTTCATTCCGATAAATCCCTGCTCAGTATACCGTATTTTCACACCTATTTAATGCACCGTGTGTAGGGCGCAGTCTCATTTGCGGGTATATTTTCAGTTTTTTGTCAATACATTGGACGCTTCCTCGGAAAAGGCGCTAGCATGACACTAGGCTATCGAATGTTATGCTAGCCGCTAGCGTATGTTATGCTATCTGCTAGCGTATGTTAGGCTAGCCGCTGGCGTGTTATTTTAAAGAACGCATGAGAAAAACTAAGTTTGATAATGCTTTATTGAGGTAAAAGGTACACACTGATATAAAGAGTTCGGTGTTTAACATGCTAGGCTCCACTGTCAGTCAGAGTTCTGTATTCCGGGAACTTGATTCCAGCTTTGGCGAAAGCTCAAACAACAGTGCTGGCCAACACTTGAGCCCAGTCATCCACAATCCATTGTAACTCGTGACATGCATCACTCCCAGGCCTTTTATTCTCCTCGTTGTTATATCGGCATCGACAATTCATTCCAAATCGTCACTTAACTCGTGCGACGCCGCCTGCCCGAACTACTATGTTGGGCATCCGTTAGCAATCTGTTAGCAAAGCTGTTTAATTGTGATTCAGTCCATTTTCCAAGCGTTCACACCCGCATTTTGTTGTCATTCACGTTAGGCCTTCCTCCTGTACAGCTCTAATATGCTGTTTCTTTGAGTATTGAGTGTTTTGATGGTTAAAAGCACTGCAAGCACACGGAAGTCAGATGCCTTGCTACCCCCCTGTGATGTTTTGAATGGATTTACCGTAATGCTTGGAATGCGCGGGGAGACTATTTTTATGGGGAACGCCCGCTGGGTTGATCGCAATAAGTAGCGTGCCGGCAAGAAATAAAACCACTCAAGCAGTCAGGGCCACACAAAAATGGAATTTAGTGCACAGACAAGGCGCACCGACTGATTGGTCGCATCGACCATTTTAGAGAAAATTTTAGTCTAAGTGCGCCCTATAGGTGTGAAAATACGGTCATTTCGAACGTTTTGGATTTTGTAATGCACACGTCAAAGTGGCGGCCCGCGGGCCAAATCTGGCCCACCGCATCATTTTTTGTGGCCCGAGAAACTAAATGATGAGTGCCAACTTTCTGTTTTCTGATGAAATTCAAATTAAGATTGTAGATTATTTCCTGTGTTTCCTCATTTTAAATCAATAATTGCAAACAATTTGTACTAATTAATTTGAATGTCCAAAAATGATCTATCCATTAACATGATCGAGAAAGCTGTCAATTTATTAATCGATTAGTTTTGGCAGCCTAGTTGGAAGACATAACGGCCCTCCGGATGTAATCGAAACTACCACGTGGCCCGCGACAAAAAATGAGTTTGACACCCCTGCTGTAATGGATGTAGTTTGTCGTATAGAGATTTTTATTTGAAGTAGCCCTACAGTAAGTCAGCTCGCTATCCCTCCATGAGGCTCGATCGACACTGTCGGGAGAGGCCAGCCAACGCACCGAAATTCTGAGCCGCCAATTCTATCTCCTCTACTAAAGATGGAAAAAGAGAAACTGGTAAGAGCAGTGTTTGCAAAGGCAATATTAGTAGAAGAAATTGGTTTGTCCTCTATGGCTTCCGTAACAGGATACACATTGTTTTTTTTGTCCTAACTTCCATTATACAATCAGGTGTTCTTTGTATCACACGTAGGAGGGGTTGAGGCCCTATACATGTTTCCAGCTTTGATTTATAGTACGTAGTTGCTACATTTTCCATTAACAGCAACTAATTGTTGCCAGTTTGGGAAATACCCGTTATGGAAACAAATGTATCATCTGTGATCATTTTGGATTTTATTTTCACAACAATACATCTACTTTTTTCCCTCGAAGTTTTTTTTTTTTCATATTTACCTGTCAATTCCATAGGCTTTGCTATGTTGGTGAAACACTGATGTACAATTTGAAATAGGGATTTTCCCCGATAACCATGGTCTTAGAAAAAACTATAGAGAAGGATCTTTCCCACAAGTTAGTTTATCTTTTTGAACATCAATTTGTACCTCCACCATAGTACGAGTCAATTTTACCAGTGGTCTGATGATATCCGCACGTGTGTCGTCCAAGCTCGCCAGTCTGGACCAGTTTCTACAGAAAAGGTTTCCCCATTGACGATTCAGAACTGTCGAGTACCACACATACTGTTTACCTTAGTCTGATGCTTCGTGCGGAACGACACTGGATGTTTGTTATTATGTAGGAGGCACATCATTGTTTGGGTTTTCATTCTCTTCGGAATATTGTCTCGAATGTACATTTGGAAATCACATTCAGTCGGTTTTGTCCGATTTTATTTTTCCTCTTAACTTTATTTGTCTTGTCATTCTTCACCCTTAGTAAGAAGGTTGAGTCTCAATTGAATCACTTTCCCCCACTTTTGTTTTGCATATGGAGACAATAAGTCCAATTTAAAAAAGAGATATAATCATGGTTAATTATTGCATCACTACACTAATTTCAAAATATAATAACAGATACAGGAAATGCATTGACGTTTTCATAACTTGGATATCTTGGGGCTCTGATTTACATCACAAAAGGTTTCATAACCAGAAAATTTCTTACCTAGAGGCATTTGGAAGTAGACATACGACTGTACTTCTAATATTAAGTGTGACATGTATTTAACATTAACTCATGCAGGTGCAATGAGTTGAAAACAGTTTCTCATTCACAGCGTTGAGATGAAAAAGATTAATTTTATATTATTATAGACACCTATGCTGCCAAATTACACTGTTTTCAATTAATTTAAACCACCCCTATTT